>NC_054537.1:1924038-2086538 GCF_017654505.1 Polyodon spathula
TTCACGGCATCTTCTCAGCTAAATCAAGGTTTATGTAATACATTATTTTTTCCTCCATCATTCTGGATACTCCTGAAACCAAGTTTGACACTGTGCATTGAAGCCGTTCTCCGATTGCTCGATTACTTCGTTGTTCGAACAAATTGCAAAAAAATAGGATTCACTCCTATTTATTTTGCATGGCTGCAGTGTTGCCTCGGGTGTGAAAGATTAAAAAGTATGAGTTCTAATAATTTTGTCGCATCAGGTCTGGTGTGCCGTGGCCTTACGGTAACTCTACAAAACAACGACACCAGAAGGGACTCCACAAACGAGATCTATTTCTCCCCTATCCATTCTATAACCTCAAGTCTCCCCTCGTGTGCCGTGCAGTGGCTAGAAACCTCGTCTCCTGAAACCAAGTTCCAAGCCTCAAAATGGCTCTGTGTTCCCTCAGCATAAGTCTACCCTCATAATCCAAAACATTTCAACCAGTATGTATTAAACTAGAGTTTCTCAACCAGTGGAGAGACAGGGAAAGCGAAACCGACAGTCGTAGCACACTCACATACATTCTGAATTTTTTTATGCTTAAATGAATTACAATAGACAAAAAGAAAGTAGAATAGTGCTGAATAGTACTACATTCTGGAACATACATGTGCAAAACGTCAGTGATGTAGCAACGGAAGACAAATGGCTCTCGCTAGTATGAGAATTTAACAAAAAAAAAAAAAAAAAACACCACCACAACAGACTATATGCCATGGAAAATAGATCAGAAGATGAAGCGTTTTTTGAAGAGAAAAGGTTAGTGATGGTGGAGCCGGAAAGTTGAAGTGAGTAGTGAGAAAGTACGATCCCAACTACATTCAGTTTGGTTTTAAAACAGCAGGTGATCCAGATCTAAGGCCCCAGTGTGTTGAACGTGGGGAGGGGTTGTCCAATGAAGCACCAAAGCCTTCAAAGCATTAGCAAACTAAACACCCTGGACGCGTTGGAAAGCCTAAAGAATATTGTGAACGGAAGAGAGATCAGCTAAAAAGTCAATAGATGTCTAGAAGTTCGCTCACAACACATTCTAAAAGCCCTGAAAGTATCTTACCTTGTTGCAGCCCATACAGCCTGCTGTAAAAAAGCTTACAGAATTCCGTTGCCTTAACAGTTTCGTTGTTGAAAAGGGATTGGACTGGAAAAATTGCGTTGGAGTATGTACTGATGGGGCTGCATCCAAGACGGGAAAACACTGTGGTGTGGTTAAACAAATGAAAAGAGAAAGCACCAGTAGCCAAATGGATGCATTGATTTTTACATAGAGCCTGGCAACCAAAACAATGTCACAAGAACTAAATGAAGTAATGAAGATTGCAGTTAAAACTGTGAACTACATAAAACATAATGCCCTGAATTACAGAGGAGAGCATGGAGTCTGATCATGTGCAATTACTATTTCATTGTGAAGTCTGGTGGCTTTCCAGAGGGAAGGTGCTGAACCGCTGGTTTGAAATTGAGGTTCATACTTTTCTTGAAGAGAAAAAATATCCCATGGCAGTGCATTATTCTGACTGTTTTTAGCAAAGCTTGCTTACTTGTTTGACATATTTGACAATGTAAACCAACTAAACTCATTCAAGGAAGAAACAGCAGTGTGTTCTTGGTGGTTGAAAAAATTGAGGGATTTAAGAGAAGTTAAAGAGGGGCGATTTGAAATGTTTCCAAAAGCTTACTCAGGAGTGGAAGAGCATCCCCACATTGACATCGCCACAGCTGTCAAAGAAATGTTCAGATTATTTCTCAGAAGACCGCCGGAATGACAGCCTTTGGATTTTGGACCCATTCTCAGTAGACCCTGTTGCTTCAGACGTTGCTCTCTCCACAGCCTTGCAAACCCAGCTGATGGAACAATCAGCTGACAGCAGCCTAAAACTCCACGTTTCAAAAGCTGACCTTGCTACCTTCTGGATCTGAGTGGGACGTGAATGCCCAGCTCTATCAGAGAGGACGGTCAAGTTTCTTTTGCCGTTCACCACTACTTACCTGTGCGAGTCAGGATTTTCAACTGGGATCTTCACAAAGACTGCATTTAAGTCTAAATTAGCTCTGTACAACTTTATCGACCACACTAAGAGTCAGCTTGTCTCCAGTTGACCCAAGACTGGATCACATAATTGACCAGAAGCAAGCACAAGTGCCTCATTAACTGCTGGCAAGTCGCTATAAAAATATATTTTAGTTATTGAGAGGATTTACAAACTAACTTATTGTACAATTCGATTTAGTGCAAAATAGACAGCACATCAATATAAAGGATGCCTGCTAAGAAAAAATAAAATGGAGAAATCAGAGTTTTATTGTATTTATGCCTGGTGGGGGTGCTAACGAGGCTCTAATCACGTCTGTGGGCCACATAACCAAGTGGGCCTTGAGGTGGAAAAGATTGAGAAAAGCTGTATTAAACAATGCAGTTATACAACCAGGTCTCTATAAAATGTAAAAACACATCCTTATCTCTTCAGTATTCTCACAATTGAGCACTTCAGATGAATTCAAAAAGGTGGCATCCTTTAAATAACCTTGACAAAAAAGCACTGCTCCACTTTCAAAGCTTAAACACGGTTTTGGCTACTGACCATTTCCAATGTTTTGAAAAACTCACAAAAGATGACTAATAAATACCTAACCCTCTTATAATATTGAGACCCCTGAATCCCTTGCACAGGCAGCACTAACCGGAATAGTTTCTTCATTCTGGTCTGGGGCAGTGGGATGTTAGTAATTACACACTCAGATAAGGGAACTCCCTCTCTAAAGAAATCTGTCGGTCTGACTCATTAAAATACAAATAAAAACCAGACTGTTTAATAATGATGTACTGGCAACAGCTGTCTGATCAGATCAGCACCTCCACATGAAAGGCACTATACAAGCCCAGGATTGCATTGTCATCTTCTGACTGTAGCGTCAGTGAACTGTGCTTAATGATGGTATTGCACAGGAAGGAGGAACACGTGTCTCTGTGTCTAGACAGGTATCAACATCATGCTTTTAAGTTTGTTAGTCACATGTGTCCTCATAAGTAGGCTGCTGCCTGGAAGTCAACATTTCCAGAAATACCCCCCATCACAGATTTTCTTTCAAAGTAAATCTTATTCTTAATCCTGTTTGCATTTTTTTTTTACTTTAACAAGCTGCTGTCATAATCTGCCCTTCCCAGTGTTGCACAAGCATTCTTTGTCAATTGTGAACAATTTTACTTGACAAGCCTCAAGCAGGGTGACCTGAGCAATCCTTTTGATTTAAGAAAACAGAAATACAAGGACTGGCAGGAGCACGGCTGTAAATAAGGCTGCAAACTGAAGCCCGCTAGAATCAAGAAGTAACCCATCACTGAAACACTGCCAGCCAGTGGCGCAGAACGACACTCGGGTTAGTCATCTCCAGAGGGAAGAGTCACAATATCATTCCTGTGAAGTTTGTTACAAACAACTGCTTATTATTTACTTCTGGTCTCGGTCATTCGATTTGAATAAATTACAGCTGCAGTAGGCACTTTACAAACTATTTAAAATTTTATTTTTAGACTTCTGTGTGCAATTTGATGCTACCTGACCGGAAAGATTGAAGACGCTAATTTTGAGATGGCAGCTAGACACTAAACATGGCAACTAATAATCAGGATAGATCAGTCACCCAGAGCTGTTCGTAACTGCAAAAAAGTACAGGAAAAGTTGTAAGACTAGGAAGAAATACAGCAAGGTCCCATACATTTCACAGGTATTGTTAAAACGTGTATAGACACGATACTGGCTCTAAGCTAAAACTATAGAAGGTATGAGACAAACAGCACAGGCTGCATCCAGAATAACCACCACTGCTATTCACTCCTTATGGGTCTCACAAGCCAACTGTACACTTGTATTGCACTTTGATGGAAATAAAGACTCTCATTGAATAGCAGTTTATCCATTCCTGGTTTTACTCCGAGTTTAATAAGACACACTGTTGCTAACCAGGCTCGCATTAAAAACCTGCAATGGGTGAAACTGCAATTCGCATCTCTGTTAGTATGAAACCAGACTGCAATGCAATAGGAGGCTTATTCCCATCCCTGTTAGTATGAAACCAGACTGCAATGCAATAGGAGGCTTATTCCCATCCCTGTTAGTATGAAACCAGACTGCAATGCAATAGGAGGCTTATTCCCATCCCTGTTAGTATGAAACCAGACTGCAATGCAATAGGAGGCTTATTCCCATCCCTGTTAGTATGAGCCCAGACTGCAATGCAATAGGAGGCTTATTCCCATCCCTGTTAGTATGAGCCCAGACTGCAATGCAATAGGAGGCTTATTCCCATCCCTGTTAGTATGAGCCCAGACTGCAATGCAATAGGAGGCTTATTCCCATCCCTGTTAGTATGAAACCAGACTGCAATGCAACAGGAGGCTTATTCCCATCCCTGTTAGTATGAAACCAGACTGCAATGCAATAGGAGGCTTATTCCCATCCCTGTTAGTATGAGCCCAGACTGCAATGCAATAGGAGGCTTATTCCCATCCCTGTTAGTATGAGCCCAGACTGCAATGCAATAGGAGGCTTATTCCCATCCCTGTTAGTATGAGCCCAGACTGCAATGCAATAGGAGGCTTATTCCCATCCCTGTTTGTATGAGCCCAGGCTGCAATGCAATAGGAGGCTTAGTCCCATCCTTGTTAATATGAAACCAAACTGCAATACAATAGGAGGCTTATTCCCATCCCTGTTTGTATGAGCCCAGGCTGCAATGCAATAGGAGGCTTATTCCCATTCCTGTTTGTATGAGCCCAGGCTGCAATGCAATAGGAGGCTTGGTCCCATCCTTGTTAATATGAAACCAAACTGCAATGCAATAGGAGGCTTATTCCCATCCCTGTTTGTATGAGCCCAGGCTGTAATGCAATAGGAGGCTTAGTCCCATCCTTGTTAGTATGAAACCAAACTGCAATGCAATAGGACACTTATTCCCATTCCTGTTTGTATGAGCCCAGACTGCAATGCAATAGGAGGCTTATTCCCATCCCTGTTTGTAGGAGCCCAGGCCTCCAACAGGTTAGTCCTTAGTGCATTTCCTCACTGGGCGTCTCCCTCCCATTGGCTTCAGAACAGCTCAGTGTCGGTGGCTTCGTGGGCAATTTCTTCTTCAGCACCAGCACCTCCCTGAGCTGCACATTAACGCACATATTAAAGAAGAATGCATGTTATGCACTGTATGCTAAACCCACCCAAGAGTCCAAGCTAATTAAAGCAATCAGTTAACTGGCAATTGATCACAGAGGAATAAAAAAAAGCGAGAGAATTAAGTGCTTAGCCAGCAGCGATTAAGCTGCAAAGGAATGCTGCTCTCTGAATGAATAAAGAGGCAACAGGAATGAGTTGAGAGCTGGATGAAAACAGACTTCTTAAAAGCACCAGGCTTTGCTTTTTATATTCAATACTGTACTGACCTGTTGGGAAATATGTGATCTTCCCCTGTAATAGCACTGTGACTATTTCCAGGGAGTTTGCATGTGTAATTTTTTACTGATTATAAACAGGGATTCATAATAAAGCCCAGGAATAGAGATCAGACTCCTACTGCACAGCAGGTTTTACCCATTCCAGGCTTTACTAAGAGCTTGATTAGCCACAGTATGTATGGGTAACAAGCTCAGGTGTGTCTTAAACTCATAGTAAAATGAGGAATGGATCAAACACCAGTTGTGGTTAGAACATTGCTGGTACAGAGCAGCTCATTCTGCAGCGAAAAAGCAATGTACAGTTGTGAAGGTTTTTATACATAGAGTATAAAGCAAGGATATATGCATTCATTCACATCACATCTTTGTTTTCCTACTGAAGTTCCACACCGTATTCAACCCGAGTACGCTACCGTACACTCAAGGTAACACCGACACATTTTCAAGCTAATCGTCTCACTGTGGTTCTTACCTCCAAGCATATGATAGAGCCCTGATGCTCTCGAAAGACCCTGGTCTGTTCTCCTTTAGTGAGGTCCCATCTGCGCACAGTGCAGTCCGTACTCCCAGAGAACAGTGCCTTGTTTGCGGTGTCCAGTGCCAGGCAGAGGATGGCCCCGCTGTGCCCACGCAGAGTCCGGTAGCAGCGCCCGTCGGACACGACCCAAAGCTTGAGGGTGCAGTCAGTGCTGCCTGTGATGAGGAAGTCTCTGACCTGCTCTCTGTCCGGCTCAGGAAGGAGGTCCTGGGAGGAGCAGTGGGCGAGAGCGAGCACACAGTTCCGGTGTCCACGGAATTCCTGGAGCTGCCTGCCCGTCTCCACACTCCAGCACCGCGCGGTGCGGTCGTAGGAAGCACTGAACAGGCAGCCTTGGGTCACCAGGACTCTGCAGGAACGAGAGCAGAACCAACCAGCGGGAATGCGTTTCATTCACTACACCTATATCCCTAATTGAAATCACAACTGGGAAACACTGCAAACGCAATCACTTGGCTTTTATATATATAAACAAATATGTACCGTCTACAGCAAGAATCACTTTACATTAGTATTAATTCTGAAATTTTATCTGAAGACATTCTAAATGAACCCAATGAGTTCTGCAATATATATTTTTAAGTGCTCTTTAATAAAAGTATTAATAAGAATGCATGCACCTGTTGAAAACCTAAGAAATCCACCATAGTGACTGCAGTCTCTAAATTCACTATGTCTAGTGTGTGTGTGAAAATGAAATACATCACTAGTTGCTCACCCGTTTGCCCTGTTTAACAGTTTATGATCATTTTTGTTCATTAAAAGTGTGAACATAGTTTTATCAGCCAGTAGGGCTATTAATCATATTTATCATTCAAACAACCCAGCTTGAACACAGAGGGCAGACTGCTCCTGTACACATTAGATTTGCCAATAGTGTCAACTCAGTGAATCATTTCTTTAACTGTCAACCGCAAAAAACAACCAAACAGAGAGAGGGAAACTAAAAGCAGTAGACCCTTTGCAGTGAACAGTAGCAGTAAAGTAGCGCTCAGATGCAGAGCTGGGAACAGATAGATTAAGAACGAGGTGAAAGAGCAGATTTCTATCAGTGGAGAGTGACAGTCAGAGCCGCACTCTGACAATCAGCATGACAAGAAAATGACAGACTTCAGAAAACAAAGCGGCTGTTTAAAAAAAAAAAAAAAAGTGGCTGTTTAAAGATGTCACAGTTTGGTGTTCAAACAAGTATGATAATCGCACAAATCATTTTAAAAAGCCAGCTGCAGACTGTTTCGAACATCTAAATTGACAAGTACAGCTTGATACGCAACACAGCCTGCCATGAGGCAGATACACAAACCAGCATGTATTGCACAGACAGCTCCAGAAACTGCTTCCCTTGTCAGACAACTGTACAAGCTTTCATTTATTGGCCAGGGGTGGCTTCTTTTGTTAAAACAGATTTCCGTGAGGGACAACGATGCGTTACCGGGACAACAATCTTTCACAACATATACTATAAACAAGGTTGCTAGTTCTGCATTTGCGATCTCACTTATCTACTATAAGTTATCTTATTAGAATCACAGATGCAGTTTGGGACTTCTGCTCAAACTCTACAAAATGCTTTTTGTTATAACAAGAGACACCTTGCACACAACATATTAACTTCTTATTATAAATCGCGAAAGTAAATGTTCACTATTGTTTTTATAGTCAAACAATGGCACATGTTGCACATTTCCATTTACAGTATAGATTCATAAGTACAGTTTTGAAAGAACAGCGTGTTACAGATTGCTATACCAAACACGTAACAGCAACACAGTAATATCTGGTGGAATACTAAGCTACAGAAAGCTCTCTGTTTGCATGTCTGTCTTTCACTTTTCACAAACACTCAATGCAACGCTCACCTGTTGACAATGGAGGAGTGTCCCTTGAAGACAGCCGTGCAGCCCCCTGTCATCAGGTCCCATCTCCGGACGCTGTGGTCCGCGCTGCATGTGTAGGCAGCATCGTTCTCCAGGTGGCAGGAAGTGATGTAGTTCTCATGGCCTGTGGGGAGGGAAGAGTACAAAATAAATAAAAAGGAAGCTTTGTGTAACAGAGCGGAGGCTGGATGCGCACCACTGACCCTGCGCACCACAAGCGAGTGTCTTAACCACCATGCAAAAGAGCCGGGCTCGTCTCCACTTGTGTTTGCTTAGAGCTCCTAGCCTCACCTCACCGACGGGACAGGATCTGGAATGGCAGTGTATCACACAACACTGCAGAAAGCAGCACAGTCTCATTCCAGTATGCATGGCTTCAGTTTTTTTTTTTTTTTTTTTTTTTTAATAGTTATGGATGACAATGTCAATCACCACTGCTGCCCTTGTTGCATAAAGTGTGCCTGTGTTGTTTACAGGTGACAAATCACTACAATGTAGATGGTTTCATGTGACAGATTCTGCCTAACTTGTGCACCTGGAGACTCCTTGTGTTGAGACTGGGCGCGAGTCAGGAGTAAGGCTCTATTTTTTCCCACAGATTTCACCATCCGTGAAATTTACCCATCGTCATACTATGTAGTTCCTGTCAATTCAACACAGCAAATGTTTGCCTGATTGATGCACTGCATTTATGAAGCTGGCAGCCGGATTAGTTTGCTTCCAGTCCATGACTGAACACACACTGCACAGAGCGGCACAACTTCTTTAAGATGTCTTCAATGAAAGACACCAGCTGCATCAAAGACCGGAAATATTTCTGCTAAAGATCGCTTTGTCCAGTACAGTAGACCTATAAACTGTGCAGGCCGAGTGCAGCACGAACATTCAACCAGTGCGCCTACAAACTGTGCAGGCCGAGTGCAGCACGGACATTCAACCAGTGCGCCTACAAACTGTGCAGGCCGAGTGCAGCACGGACATTCAACCAGTGCGCCTACAAACTGTGCAGGCCGAGTGCAGCACGGACATTCAACCAGTGCGCCTACAAACTGTGCAGGCCGAGTGCAGCACGGACATTCAACCAGTGCGCCTACAAACTGTGCAGGCCGAGTGCAGCACGGACATTCAACCAGTGCGCCTACAAACTGTGCAGGCCGAGTGCAGCACGGACATTCAACCAGTGCGCCTACAAACTGTGCAGGCCGAGTGCAGCACGGACATTCAACCAGTGCGCCTACAAACTGTGCAGGCCGAGTGCAGCACGGACATTCAACCAGTGCGCCTACAAACTGTGCAGGCCGAGTGCAGCACGGACATTCAACCAGTGCGCCTACAAACTGTGCAAGCTCAGTGCAAATTAAAATAGGTGTGATCTCTATTTAAAAAAAAAAGGGGGGGGGGGTAATGGTTTGCTGTTTAATTCATCGATTTCTATTTATCACCTTTATAGAACACCTTTATTTTACAACTTGACTCTTTTCGTAGATGTTGTCCCATTATGTGTTTGAGGGCTCAAACAGCATCTCTGACAGTAACACACTGCAGTGCAGGTACGAGCCCACAGGTAAAGTCCCAAAATGTTTACAGAGTCCCCACTGAGGGGCATTTTTTACTCTGTCACATAAACCTGTCCCACAAGATGCGCAGTGAAAACTGTCCTATATAATCAAACACCACAGCACAAAACAATATCGTTTCTAGGATATACAACAGCATGCACTGCGGTATCATATAGGAAACTAAAGCGTTTTGGTAACACTTTAAAATAAGGGCTGCAAATTCTAATGAGCTCAGTCTGGATAGCCCCCGAACACCACCTGAATGTCTTCTGCATTTCCTCCGAGTTCTGAAATCATTCATTTTGAATTCAGCCCCGTGTCGATTTCATTACATGATCCTTTTGTAACAAAAGATGTTGATCACATGTATAAGGCAAAACATGAAAATAACTCAGTGTTGTGTTTACAGTACTTCAGCAACATGTTTCAACAACTCCACCGGACAAGAAGTTACCCGTCTCCTTAATCAGAAACACCAAGTTCACATTTTCTATCCTATCACTATACAAACAGAACCACATACTTATTCTGTTGAAAAGCGCGGAACTCGCCTGCGACTCGCAAACACACACCCATCGTCACATTTAACTAAGAAAAATAAATACACGGGTAGGCCTTTAACATTTGTTTTCAATATAAATAAATAAATAAATAAATACAAATGGAAGTAACAAACCCTGGAATAGCATGCAGCACTGCTGTTCCGAAGTGCTCCACAGGCGGGCGGTCCAGTCCTCGCTGCCGGTGAGCAGGTAGCGCCCGTCCGGACTGAGGCTTAGCCAGTTAACCCCGCCGCAGTGATCAGCGCAGACTTTCCGCAGGGAAGCAGATCTGGAGCTGCCGCTCCCCATCACCACTGCCTCGGCATGAGGGCTCATCAACTTCGCGCTGGCTCCACCCGAAAACCCCGGCCATCAATGCCACAGGCGATGTTTAATTAGCTTTTGTTGCACCTGCACCTGGAGCTTATGTAGTTCTGAACATCGTCATATTATTATCTTGATCCAGCAAGACAATCCAGTGTAACGCCTTACATTGTGTCCGAGATGAAAGTCCCACGGAACATACACCCACAATTCACTTCACCACTTCGAAAGTTATGTGTGTGTCAGTTTGTTGATAGCCTAGTTGTACTAACTGCTCACTGGTGCAAACATATTCCCAGTTAAATCAATAAAACAGTGCATACGCATACATACGTGTATTCATACCGGTCCAGCAACGACTTTAAATTTCATTCGGATTTTCACACTTCATGCAGTGTTTTAAACACCCGTAGGCTCACTAAACAGAGAGATTTAACTTCCTTTGCTCGTGTTCCACCGCACTCTCCAGGGTTTGCTGTTCTCGAGTTTTATGCTTCCCCGTTTATGAAGTGCGCGCTGACCTGCTCTTGGGCACTTTCCCCACTTGCCTCAAGACCGCAATGCTGCCCTAGCGTGGGCTTGTTATTAATGGTAACTGTGATCCAAACTGTCAATCCACACTCCAAGCCAAGTAACGCTACCCTCCTGTCCTGAACAGGGATTCCCCCCGGTCTTAAAGGTAGGCCTACCAAAGATCACAGCGTCTTTGTTAGGTTCGGTTAAGTACGCTATGTAACACAATTTTTGTTCCTGGGTAGTAAGTGTTATTTCCTAATTGTTTATGCCTCAAAAGTATAGAAAATGGCTATTATTCCCCACAGACTTTGCTTTTGTGACCAGGACAGTGATATTTTGAAATTTACCTATTTCCAATGAGAAAACTGTCTTTTTGTTCATATAAAGTCAGAAAAAAACAACATATGAATCCAAATTAACATGTATTTATACTAAAGTAATACAAAAATGACTACAAAAGATTTAGAAGTGAGTAGTTTTTCGGGATTTACGATTACACTGTAAATCACTTTCACGAATCAGCCCCCAAATGTAGTCTCCCATCATGTTCTCATTATACTGTCCTTGGTAGCGGCGTTCAAAGTTCAGTATATCCTGGTTTAAGCGCTCGCCTTGCACCTCCGAATACGCTCTCATGTCCTCCTTGAATTTATCAAGATGATCATCAAGGATATGGACTTTGAGGGACATCCTACAGCCCATTGTGCCGTAGTTCTTCACCAGAGTCTCAACCAGCTCCACATAGTTTTCAGCCTTGTGATTGCCCAGGAAGCCCCGAACCACTGCGACAAAGCTGTTCCAAGCCGCTTTCTCCTTACTAGTGAGCTTCTTGGGGAATTCATTGCACTCCAGGATCTTTTTTATCTGTGGTCCAACGAAGACACCAGCTTTGACCTTTGCCTCAGACAGCTTAGGGAAGAAGTCTTGAAGGTACTTGAAGGCTGCCGACTCCTTATCTAGAGCGCTGACAAATTGTTTGATAAGGCCCAATTTGATGTGCAGTGGTGGCATCAGCACCTTCCAGGGGTCCACCAGTGGCTCCCACTTGACGTTGTTCCTCCCCACAGAGAACTCGGTCCGCTGTGGCCAGTCCCGCCTGTGGTAGTGCTCCTTGGTGTCCCTGCTGTCCCAAAGGCAAAGATAGCAGGGAAACTTGGTAAAACCGCCTCGGAGACCCATCAGGAATGCCACCATTGCAGGCTCTTGATGCCATCTCAGAAAAATGCAGATATGTATCCACTTAGGCAGCTGGAACTAAACTGAACTGGTGGGCTTAAGGCCCCTGTATTTATATTACTATTTGTATTACTGGAAAGTTCTAGAAAGTTATAGACGTTACTCCAAGTTTACTCAGCACTGAATCTATCTGGAATGTTCTGGAAAATAGGTACATTTCAAACTATCACTGTCCTGGTCACAAAAGCAAAGTTTGTGGGGAATAATAGCCATTTTCTATACTTTTGAGGCATAAGCAATTAGGAAATAACACCTAATACCCAGGAACCAAAAATAAATAAAAATTTGTTACACGGTGGTATCACCAACACCTCAAAAATAAATAAGTGAAAAACATTCGAACCGTTTGTTTTTAGTTTTAATGTATGACTAGTGTTCATTACGTTTCTAAAGGAAACCTGTATGAAAAGCTCTCTTTAAACAGAAAATAAGAAATACACCTAGGATTCAGTGCCGCCATGTGTTTTAGGGCCAAAGGTTATTCGTTTACATCTTGACTACATTTTCTGGAATGTTATGAATTTTGATTGAATTATTAGGTCTGTTTTTGTTTTTTTTCCCCCAGATACCTTTTTAAACTTCATCGTCACAAAAGACCACGTCGTTCTTCCACAGTATTTCCCATTACAATCACTGTCCTGTGTTGCTGTGTTTGTTTAAAAAAAGCAGGGAGTTGCTTCTAACTTATTATTATTATTGTTCTAGCAGCAAACTCCCTGACACATCATATCACAAAAACATTGTTTTATAATATTTTTTTTTACAGTAATATGCTCCATGTCAGGATTAAAAAACAAAATTAAATGTTGCCTGAAAGAATTTTTTGCCAATAACAGGCTGCTTTCTGCTTCCATTGGATTACACCATGGGAATCAGCTTGCAGGATCTGTAACGCTAGAAGCCTTTGTTGTACACTTAAAGGCGCAGCACAATGAGGATTAGCAGGGCACCATATACGAGAGCTGCTTAACCTTTTCCCTCAATGGGCTTTGTTGTTTGTAGTCATTATTTGGTATAATGTGTGGATGAGAGGCAGACTGCTAATCAGCAGGTGACTTTCAATATAATCTTCCCTGTGAAAAGCTGGTTAACTAAGAGCAGGGCTCAGGAGAAGGAGGGACACCGTGCGCTTTCGGTTTTTTATTTCATTCTGCGTCTTGTTATTTATGGATTTATTATGAACCTAGAAAACCGAACTGAGACAAAGTCCTGGTTTCATTCCAGACCAGCGGAACGGGGAACAGACTCATGAACATGTGTTACAGTTAGATCACAAGCCAGAATTTCATCATGTGGATATGTATTAGATTACCCCATTGCTTCTGTAGTTCAGCAGTGTGCACATGTATTAGAGCACCCCATTGCTTCTGTAGTTCAGCAGTGTGCACATGTATTACAACACCCCATTGCTTCTGTAGTTCAGCAGTGTGCACATGTATTAGATTACCCCATTGCTTCTGTAGTTCAGCAGTGTACACATATATTAGAGCACCCCATTGCTTCTGTAGTTTTGATTTCTTGCACATATTAAATCAAACAACTGAGCTGTCTAATTTAATTGATTACTTTAATATGCCACACATGCAATTCATTTAAAATAGTAAGAGAAAAGGAACAGAGAGCCACACATAATAAAATGCATGAGACTTTTTAGATGTTGTTTAAGATGCCTAATTAAAGCACAAAGTGGTCTAACATTTTTCTTCATGAGTGCCTATTGTTTCTATAAGTGGGATACCACAGAGATCAGTATTGGGACCGTTGTTATTCCTAATCTATATAAATGACCTGGACCAGGACATAATCAGTAAACTATGCAAATATGCAGACGACACGAAACTGGGAGGGGCAGCCAACTCCCAATCAGCAACTTCAATAATACAAAGAGATTTAGACAAGACTCAAGCTTGGGCTGACACAGGACAGATCACATTTAATGTGAATAAGTGTAAAGTCTTACACAGAGGGCGCAAAAACATTAGAGACAAATACAGCATAAATAGTAAAGAAGGGAAGAGGAGGTTATGTACGAAAAGGACTGGAGGTAGTAGTGGATGAATCTCCTACGCCAACTAGACAGTGTGGAGAAGCTATAAAAAAGGCAAATAGAATGTCAGGTTACATAGAGCATAGGTGGGCCGAAAAGACGTTTCTCGTTCTTGAATTTCTTATCTTCTTATTACTGATCAGAAATGTCAATTCTCACATCCTGAGGATTCCGTGCAGGTAGGTATATAAAGGGTAGAATTGACACATCGTGACATGTTTTAATACATTTGCACATTACTGTATACAGTGCATGATGTGTTGCCAGCAGAAAACAGAATCTAGTTGCATAAATAAAGTAGCTTTTCTAATTTCAAACATGCGTGTGCGTTCCAGGATTAAGTACAAACACACAAAGAATATGTTTCTTTTGCAGGAACTGCATGTGGATCGAGAAGATTTGAAGCCTGTCACCAGTTCTAAAAAGCACAGGCTTGTGTCACTTCCTGTTTTGCAGCATTCGTCTCTATTGAACTGAAACCTTTTTTTCATTCCGCCTGCTAAAATATGCAGTTTATTTGCACTCCCTGAGCGCCAGCCACAAAATAATTAACTCTCTACTAACCCTCCAGGGTTTCTCGCTGCAATGCATTCCCCAGGATGAAAACATGCTGCTTTATAATAAAAATAACATTCATAACCAAAAAGTCTCTATCTCCTTCAGTCTCTATTTTACACTTCATATGTTTGTTTTAAGTTTTGGCAAGGCAACTTCTCAAACTCCATGGAGTTCACAGAAACTGTTTTAAAATTTCTAAAAGTTAAAATAAACAATTGTGACCATTCAAAAATATAGAAAACAAGTACTGACTAGACATTTTAACCTGAAATCCAGGGTTTGCTCATTACAAACTGGACATTCAAGGCTCACAAACATATGAATGCTAGTAACAATGCTAAATCACACGGTCATACAAAACAAATTGATATAAATCTGGGTAGAGTACATTAACCAAGTGTTTTTGTGATTAAATAAAAAAAAAAAAACAAGAGTGTACTAATCAAGCTGCTGGACTTCTATTTGTTGTTTGGGTTTAGGGAAATAGAGAGACAAGATACTGTAGAGAGAGATGTTTTTCTTGATGTATGAAGAGACACTAGAGGGCCTAGGGCCATATTTTTAAAGCATTTACTCCAGTCTCTAATGAACTGCTATTCTATTATGTGGTAAAGCACCAGCTTATGTTAATAAACCACTAGAAACAAACAACTAAGTAATATACAGGGTGATTAGAAAGTAAGTTTACCACATCAACGCACCGTATCTCACACATGGTAGAGCATAGGAAGGTGAAATTGCATGCGGTCATTAAGGGAAACAGGTTGTACTTGTGATAAGCCTTGTAGCAGCAGACCACCGACACCAACGAAGTGGCTGAGATCAGCCATGCTGTAGCAGAACAACCCAGCACAAGCACACGTGTTGTCGACCGCCGCCTGGGTTTACCCAATTCAACTGTTCCTAAAGCTCTTCGTTCAACTCTGCAGATGCTTCCATACAAGCTGCATCATGTTCTAGCAGTGGAGGAGACGGACTTCATCAGACATGTTGATTTTGCGCTGCAGTTGTTGGCACGTCTGGAATTGGATGACCAGTGACCTGCTAATATCCTGTGAATGGATGAAGCACACTTCACCCTGTCTGGAAGTGTGAACATGCACAATGTGTTATCTGGTCAGAGACTAATCCACATGCAACACTTACAGATAACTTTGTTATTGGACCTTTTTTTCTTTAAAAGCCATCAGCAAGGAGACCTCAAAACGTGCCCAGTCACTGCTGTACGGTACCACACCATACTGACCACCCATGTCATTCATTTGCTGCAGCAACGTGATGAATACTGCAGTCTTCATGCAGGATGGTGCCCCACCTCATATTGGTAACCAGGTGAAACTGAATGACTTAAGATCTACATGATGAATAGAAGAGCACCACCACTCAGATTGAATGATTTAAGATCTACATGATGAATAGAAGAGCACCACCACTCAGACTGAATGATTTAAGATCTACATGATGAATAGAAGAGCTCCACCGCTCAGACTGAATGATTTAAGATCTACATGATGAATAGAAGAGCACCACCGCTCAGACTGAATGATTTAAGATCTACATGATGAATAGAAGAGCACCACCGCTCAGACTGAATGATTTAAGATCTACATGATGAATAGAAGAGCACCACCACTCAGACTGAATGATTTAAGATCTACATGATGAATAGAAGAGCACCACCGCTCAGACTGAATGATTTAAGATCTACATGATGAATAGAAGAGCACCACCGCTCAGACTGAATGATTTAAGATCTACATGATGAATAGAAGAGCACCACTGCTCAGACTGAATGATTTAAGATCTACATTATGAATAGAAGAGCACCACCACTCAGACTGAATGATTTAAGATCTACATGATGAATAGAAGAGCACCACCGCTCAGACTGAATGATTTAAGATCTACCTGATGAACAGAAGAGCACCACTGGGACTGAATGTACTATTTCCTTAACAAGAACCTCTTTAAGTACCTTATAAGTCCCTTTTAAAAACTGCCGTTTCAGGTCAAAATATATCAGCATAAGAAAAATACTTAGCATTGGCCAAACTAATGTAATAACTCGGAAAGAGATGTTCACAATGTTGATAAGAGTTTACCAGTTCCCTTACAGTATCTTACTGTGTATAAGCTATCCTACAAAGCCAAAAAGCATGTGGAGGCTGGGGAGGATGAGGTGAGCTCTGGCGCACAGCAGGGACGTCATGGATTGAGGTAACATATACTTTCTTTCCTTGTTGATCATTGCACATAGTTTTTAGAAGATAAAAACTGATAAGATAAAGCTATTCCACTGAAATTATTTGTTCTGGTATTGGAAGTGCCTAAAATATACTTGATGTTTATGTGATCTGACCTAAGGTTAAAAGTAAGTTCTCTGTGTGAACCTCCTCTTTGCTTAATGGTTCAGTTGTTATTTCCAAGATAAAGTCGTTTCTGAGACAGTGTCTCAGAGAAAGTGATAAAGTGTTAACATGGGTGGACAAGAGAACCAATGCTGCCAGAATTATATATTTGTTTGTTTGTATTTTATTTCACAGTTTCAGTGAGGAGAGGTAAAAGGTGCAGTGTAATGTCACATGATTTAAAAGTAGTTGGCGACCCGTCTGATGGACTGGATGTTGGCGCTGTGCCCCTGCCAATCGGTGTGGCTGCGGTAGTTGCCTCTCTCCACGATGTACATGCGCCCGCGGTAGTTGGGCTCTTCGTACATCACCCAGCTGAGGAAAGAAATTCATCAAGTTTAAAAAGGTACAGTCAATCTTTCATTCAGCGTTCAACTCGCTCTGTCAGGTTTTTACTGCCCTAGTCCTCAACTTGTTATTAATGTTTTAAAAAACAAAACCCATTGCTCTTCATTTACTACACTAGTGATGAGCCTTTATGAGAAGCTTGTTGACTGTCTAGAAACCCATTGCTGTTCATGTACTACACTAGTGATGAGCCTTTATGAGAAGCATGTTGACTGTCTAGAAACCCATTGCTGTTCATGTACTACACTAGTGATGAGCCTTTATGAGAAGCATGTTGACTGTCCAGAATGATATTACCCAATAGCTTTGGCTGTAAACACACACACACACACATACTCCCTCATTCAATCAGACATGCATGCAGCAGTGGGAGATTATAAATCTCAAACACTGGGTCAAACTTTTTTTTTTTTACCCAAAATATGCTTTTACTATACTGATAATATTTGACAAGGGCTTATAAATGAATAACTGCTTTAATATGTAAATATTCCTTTTCCAAATAACACAGTAGCTGAAATCTGTTAATGTAACTGACCATGTGGGCGGTATTCCAAGCTGAAGTCTATGACAATTTATAAATAAGAGCTACAGTATATTTTCCTCTGTGGCAAAATTGCCCACAATTATAAATAAGGCCCCAGTCTGCTACAGAAGTTATTGATGCTCTTTGAACCATAAAGTAACTTTTAGTTTGTGGTTTTAGGGGAGGTGCTGGAGCACAGTTCATCTTTTAGTTTGTGGTTTTAGGGGAGGTGCTGGAGCACAGTTCATCTTTTAGTTTGTGTTTTTAGGGGAGGTGCTGGAAGGACAGTTCATCTTTTAGTTTGTGGTTTTAGGGGAGGTGCTGGAGCACAGTTCATCCTTTAGTTTTTGTTTTTAGGGGAGGTGCTGGAGGACAGTTCATCTTTTAGTTTTTGTTTTTAGGGGAGGTGCTGGAGGACAGTTCATCTTTTAGTTTGTGTTTTTAGGGGAGGTGCTGGAGGACAGTTCATCTTTTAGTTTGTGTTTTTAGGGGAGGTGCTGGAGCACAGTTCATCTTTTAGTTTGTGTTTTTAGGGGAGGTGCTGGAGGACAGTTCATCTTTTAGTTTGTGTTTTTAGGGGAGGTGCTGGAGCACAGTTCATCTTTTAGTTTGTGTTTTTAGGGGAGGTGCTGGAGCACAGTTCATCTTTTAGTTTGTGTTTTTAGGGGAGGTGCTGGAGCACAGTTCATCTTTTAGTTTGTGTTTTTAGGGGAGGTGCTGGAGCACAGTTCATCTTTTAGTTTGTGGTTTTATGGGAGGTGCTGGAGGACAGTTCATCTTTTAGTTTGTGTTTTTAGGGGAGGTGCTGGAGCACAGTTCATCTTTTAGTTTGTGGTTTTAGGGGAGGTGCTGGAGGACAGTTCATCTTTTAGTTTGTGTTTTTAGGGGAGGTGCTGGAGGACAGTTCATCTTTTAGTTTGTGTTTTTAGGGGAGGTGCTGGAGGACAGTTCTTTGTGTTTTTATGGGAGGTGCTGGAGGACAGTTCATCTTTTAGGAGGGGAGGTGCTGGACAGTTCATCTTTTAGTTTGTGTTTTTAGGGGAGGTGCTGGAGGACAGTTCATCTTTTAGTTTGTGTTTTTAGGGGAGGTGCTGGAGCACAGTTCATCTTTTAGTTTGTGTTTTTAGGGGAGGTGCTGGAGGACAGTTCATCTTTTAGTTTGTGTTTTTAGGGGAGGTGCTGGAGGACAGTTCATCTTTTAGTTTTTGTTTTTAGGGGAGGTGCTGGAGCACAGTTCATCTTTTAGTTTGTGTTTTTAGGGGAGGTGCTGGAGCACAGTTCATCTTTTAGTTTGTGTTTTTAGGGGAGGTGCTGGAGGACAGTTCATCTTTTAGTTTGTGTTTTTAGGGGAGGTGCTGGAGGACAGTTCATCTTTTAGTTTGTGTTTTTAGGGGAGGTGCTGGAGGACAGTTCATCTTTTAGTTTGTGTTTTTAGGGGAGGTGCTGGAGCACAGTTCATCTTTTAGTTTGTGTTTTTAGGGGAGGTGCTGGAGGACAGTTCATCTTTTAGTTTGTGTTTTTAGGGGAGGTGCTGGAGGACAGTTCATCTTTTAGTTTGTGTTTTTAGGGGAGGTGCTGGAGGACAGTTCATCTTTTAGTTTGTGTTTTTAGGGGAGGTGCTGGAGGACAGTTCATCTTTTAGTTTGTGTTTTTAGGGGAGGTGCTGGAGGACAGTTCATCTTTTAGTTTGTGTTTTTAGGGGAGGTGCTGGAGGACAGTTCATCTTTTAGTTTTTGTTTTTAGGGGAGGTGCTGGAGCACAGTTCATCTTTTAGTTTGTGTTTTTAGGGGAGGTGCTGGAGGACAGTTCATCTTTTAGTTTGTGTTTTTAGGGGAGGTGCTGGAGCACAGTTCATGTTTATAAGGCACTGCAAAAATTGGCATGAGATCATTTTCACCCTTTAATACCTTTAACCCTTAGCTCTGCTGCCCTCTGCAGACAAAAGGATGTAAATGACATTTCCTCCATTACCAGCAAAACTGGTAAGCTGCACTGCAATATTCCTGACAAAAATAGAAAACTTTACACACTGTATATAACAGGCTTAGGGTTAGGCTTTTATATCAAAGCAAACGAAAGCATACTGACATTACGGACGAGTTTGCAGTTGGAAATGGGAGTTTTTAGCAGGCTCGGTAACCATGACACTCATCACCAACCCATTCCAAGTACTTTTGTGATGCTGTGCACATGCCTTCAGCATTTCAAAATGTTGGCTATTGGGACCCTATCTGGAATGATCACAGTGCTGCATGTCATACATTATCATTGCAAGTCCAATGGTGTGTATAGCAGGAGAAATGTAACAGGAGATACAATTCTAAAAAGCTTTCTACGCCTCTCAAAACTGTAACAGAGTATTTAATTACTTAAAAATAAAAAAGGATTACAACTTAGTAATTGACTTCTAGTAAGCCAATTTGCAATCATTTTTTTAAGTGTATTTTTATTAGGAACTGGTTATTATGGATTTGTTTTTACTGTGGTTTCTTTGACCATTTTCACTTAAACTGTATAAATAATCAAATGAAAGACTAAGGAATATTTACAGTGAGGTGATGAAGGAGAGTTGGTTGTATCGGCTCAGTAAAGGAAGGAAGGTTCAGACCTAACCGTGTGTATAAGTGACTGTGCCCCCCCTCCTCCCACTGCCAGCAGCCCCTTCACACTCACGCTCCATCTCCATAGACCCGGAGAGCGTTCACGCAGTTCCTGTTCCAGCCACGACCCTGCAGGAAGGGGCAATCATCACAGAACTCCATGCACTGGCCAGTGAAGTTACAGCCTTCAAACAGCTCCATTCTGTAGTGCTCACCATGCTGAGGAAAAAGAATCAGATAGTTTACAACCATATCCCTGCCCTAGCAGCAGAGTCTCCCACTTATCAAGTCTTATAAAGTTAAGATTGTAAAGCTGAGCTGGAAATCCCTGCCCTAGCAGCAGAGCCTCCCACTTATCAAGTCTTATAAAGTCCAGATTGTAAAGCTGAGCTGTTACCCCCCACTCTAGTAGCAGCGTCTCCTCACTTACCATCCTGACTGGCCGGCAGGACCCCATGTGATCGTTGTGGGCATTCCATCGGTGAAACTCAGGGTACTCCCCGTGCTCCAGGATGTACTGCTGCCCTCGGAAGTCGGGGTGATCGAAGCAGATCCAGGCTCCGCTTTCCACGCGGATAGAGTTCACCCGGTTCATGAAGCCCCGGTCCTGGAAGTTGTCAGAGTCGCCATAGACCTCCAACTTCCTCCCGGTAAAACATTTACCCTCATAAAACACAATCTAGAGAAGGCACAAAAACACGGCAGTGATGAGCAGAGACCACCTAGTCCAGTCTCTTCCACTCCTGGTCTTTGTTCCAATCCTCTTCTAAATTGCTTAATTGGACATTTAAACCTCCACCAGACCCTGAAGTAGTTATTTATATCATTGTATCTGTTAAACCTGGAGTGTAATTGGACCCCCTGACCTTGTCTTTACAGTCCCATAACTGTCAATTCCTCTGGTTAAATCATCTGTCTATAAAAAGCTCTGGAGGACCAGTTTTGGCTGCTCCCTGCACACACAAGACCCCTGCAGTGCTCAGAAACCCCACAGTGAATGCAGTGGGTTTGGTTTCAGGAGCTCCCTGCACATACAGGACCCCTGCAGTGCTCAGAAACCCCACAGTGAATGCAGTGGGTTTGGTTTCAGGAGCTCCCTGCACACACAGGACTCCTGCAGTGCTCAGAAACCCCACACTGAGCCTTTCACTGAAGTTGGATTCCAGCTGTGTGCCCCACTCTGAGTCTCTCATTGAAGCTGGATTCCCACACTGAGCCTCTCATTGAAGCTGGATTCCAGCTGGGAACCTCACACTGAGCCTCTCATTGAAGCTGGATTCCCACACTGAGCCTCTCCAGTCGGACCAGTCCCCTGAAACAAGGGTAGACTACACGTCACTCCCACCTCCACTGGCAGGCACAGAGCAGCAGGAGCTGCCTCTGCCTCCGCCACCTCCATCGGCAGGAGCAGAGCAGCAGGAGCTTCCTCTGCCTCCTCCACCAGCAGAGGGTGAATGCCTGCTGGGTCCCCGTCCACCAGCAGAGGATGAATGCCTGCTGGTATCACTTCCCCCACCAACAGAGGATGAATGCTGGCTGGTTTCACTTCCCCCCCAGCAGAGGATGATTGCCTGCTGGTATCACTTCCCCCACCAACAGAGGATGAATGCTGGCTGGTTTCACTTCCCCCCCAGCAGAGGATGAATGCCTGCTGGTATCCTGCACCAGAAGGACCAGGACTAGATGCTGGCGGTCCTCAGCAGCCCTTGTATAGGCTGCTGAGGGAAGCACTGGGAAGAACCACCCGGCCGCATTGGCCAAGACAAGGGCCAACACCAGCACCCCAGCTTGTCCTGACTCCCTGCCTCGCTTCGTCCCAGGATGCCTGCCTCACTTCGCCCCAGGATGCCTGCACATCGCCTGGGGTTGCCAGCCGCTCCACATCGCCTGGGGCTGCCTGTTGCTCCGCATCGCAGCAGGAAGTACTGTGGCCGGAACCCCACCAAGGGGAGCTGCCGGCCACGAAGAAGTGGGAGGAGGTCTGGAGACCACCAACCACAGCAGCAGTTTCACTGCCGGAGATCGTGGGGAAGGTCAGGAGACCTGCTCCCACTGCAGCAGTTTCGCTGCTGGAGATCGGGAGGGAGGTCAGGAGATCTGCTCCCACTGCAGCTTCTTCGCTGCCGGAAGCACTGTGGTCAGAGCCCCAACAAGGGGAGCTGCTGGCTCTGAAGAAGGGGGGAGGTCAGGAGACCACCCCCCAAGCAGCCTTTCCACTGCCAGGACTACCCTGGCAGGAGTATGCCACCCCGCTGTCAGCATTGCTGCTGACAACATTACAACCTGTGGGCCCCTTGAAGCCTCCGTTCCTGGCCCAGAACTTTGTGCTGGAGTAAAGGCCGAAACTTAACACTCCTCCGGTCCTCTCCACCATGTGTGCTTTGCACGGGGGGGGGGGATGAAGCGACGGGAACCACACGGACCATCTCGGCCATGTGTGCATTTACCAACGGTCGGGGAACTCACCACCCCCCAAGCACCACCACAGCACTGTCAGCCCCAAGCAGCCTTTCCCGTGCTGGTGGGAGCTGCCAGGACTACCCTGGCAGGAGTATGCCACCCCGCTGTCAGCATTGCTGCTGACAACATTACAAACTGTGGGCCCCTTGAAGCCTCCGGTCCTGGCCCAGGACTTTGTGCTGGACTTTTGGGCTTTTAAGGGGGGAGGTGGCCATTGAGGCCATGTGTGCTTTGCACCGGGGGGGGGGTATATGTGACAAAGTTCCTGCCCTTGTGTGTATTTTCTGTTATATGTTGCGTGTGGTGTGTTAAATGTTGGTGTATAGTCATTGGTACACGGGATATAAACAGGTCTGTGTAACATGAGTGTTTAAAACGTATATTTGTATTTAGGCACGAGGATTGCACAAAACTTCACATGCAATTAAAAAGTAATAATATGTGAGCACAGGGAATTGCACTTTATTAATTCACGTGCAGTTGTACCGAGATTCCAATTGAATGATTGATTAGCAATCGAGTCTTGGTACAGCTGCATAAAAGCAACATGTTTTCACACACTCTCATTGGTTGGATTCCAGCTGTTCGGTGAGTGGAGAACGGGAGAGGAGGAGAAATCGTTTACAACAATTGTTATTGCGTGCTGGTGGGACCAGCACGATACTTGTTTATTTATCGCCCCACACTCACCTGTCATATTTGTCAGTGTGTCTGTCCAGCTGCACCCCACACTTGTTAAGTGTAGTTCGTTTTGTTTGTCTCTTTTATTTTGGCGTAGAGTGCCGTGTCCTGTTTCTGTTTGTTCAACCCTTTTTATTTTGCAATAAACCGGCGCAAGCAGGCGCCATCATTGTTTCATTTCATCCGTCCTGTCTTGAAGCTGTGTTCCATTGGGCGCCCCACACTGAGCCTGGTTCTGAAGCTGGATTCCAGCTGGGCCCCCACACTGAGCCTTCATTGAAGCTGATTCCAGCTGGGCGCCCCACACTGAGCCTCTCATTGAAGCTCGATTCCAGCTGGGCGCCCCACACTGAGCCTCTCATTGAAGCTGGATTCCAGCTGGGCGCCCCACACTGAGCCTCTCATTGAAGCTCGATTCCAGCTGGGCGCCCCACACTGAGCCTCTCATTGAAGCTGGATTCCAGCTGGGCGCCTCACACTGAGCCTCTCATTGAAGCTGGATTCCAGCTGGGCGCCCCACACTGAGCCTCTCATTGAAGCTGGATTCCAGCTGGGCGCCCCACACTGAGCCTCTCATTGAAGCTGGATTCCAGCTGGGCGCCCCACACTGAGCCTCTCATTGAAGCTGGATTCCAGCTGGGCGCCCCACACTGAGCCTCTCATTGAAGCTGGATTCCAGCTGGGCGCCCCACACTGAGCCTCTCATTGAAGCTGGATTCCAGCTGGGCGCCCCACACTGAGCCTCTCATTGAAGCTGGATTCCAGCTGGGCGCCCCACACTGAGCCTCTCATTGAAGCTGGATTCCAGCTGGGCGCCCCACACTGAGCCTCTCATTGAAGCTGGATTCCAGCTGGGCGCCCCACACTGAGCCTCTCATTGAAGCTGGATTCCAGCTGGGCGCCCCACACTGAGCCTCTCATTGAAGCTGGATTCCAGCTGGGCGCCCCACACTGAGCCTCTCATTGAAGCTGGATTCCAGCTGGGCGCCCCACACTGAGCCTCTCATTGAAGCTCGATTCCAGCTGGGCGCCCCACACTGAGCCTCTCATTGAAGCTGGATTCCAGCTGGGCGCCCCACACTGAGCCTCTCATTGAAGCTGGATTCCAGCTGGGCGCCCCACACTGAGCCTCTCATTGAAGCTGGATTCCAGCTGGGCGCCCCACACTGAGCCTCTCATTGAAGCTGGATTCCAGCTGGGCGCCCCACACTGAGCCTCTCATTGAAGCTCGATTCCAGCTGGGCGCCCCACACTGAGCCTCTCATTGAAGCTGGATTCCAGCTGGGCGCCCCACACTGAGCCTCTCATTGAAGCTGGATTCCAGCTGTGTGCCCCACACTGAGCCTCTCATTGAAGCTGGATTCCAGCTGGGCGCCCCACACTGAGCCTCTCATTGAAGCTGGATTCCAGCTGTGTGCCCCACACTGAGCCTCTCATTGAAGCTGGATTCCAGCTGGGCGCCCCACACTGAGCCTCTCATTGAAGCTCGATTCCAGCTGGGCGCCCCACACTGAGCCTCTCATTGAAGCTGGATTCCAGCTGTGTGCCCCACACTGAGCCTCTCATTGAAGCTCGATTCCAGCTGGGCGCCCCACACTGAGCCTCTCATTGAAGCTGGATTCCAGCTGGGCGCCCCACACTGAGCCTCTCATTGAAGCTGGATTCCAGCTGTGTGCCCCACACTGAGCCTCTCATTGAAGCTGGATTCCAGCTGTGTGCCCCACACTGAGCCTCTCATTGAAGCTCGATTCCAGCTGGGCGCCCCACACTGAGCCTCTCATTGAAGCTGGATTCCAGCTGTGTGCCTCACACTGATCCTCTCCTGTCAATCTGTCATTTGTAGCACTGTGGGTCCACAGCGAAGCCACCAGACCTGTACTGCCAAAGGACATCACAAATCTGAATGGCTCCACTGCAGACCCGCAGGTGTCCTATCAGCCATAGGAGTCGCTGGTGAGCATTGAACTGTGGATTGCCATGCCGACGTAATCCCTCCCTACACGGGCAGCGCTCAGCCAATTGTGTGCCGCCCCCTAGGAACCCCTGGTCACGGTCGGCAATGACAGAGCCTGGATTGGAACCTGCGATCTCCAGGCTACAGGGTGCATCCTGCACTCCACCAGCTCTCACTTTCCATGCACAAGTGGGGCATTTCTACTGTAACATATCCAGGAACATTCTCTAAACAATGACATTAATATTGTTCTGTAATTGGCTTTGTACACTGGATGGCATCTAGTTATTCCCATGATTCTCGTTGCTGAAAATGCTTCCTACTGTAGCTATAGCTTTACTCTATAATCCAGTCATGTATTCACACTTTTCAGAGTTTCCACAGACTGTCATTCAATTCCAGAAACTGCTTAACCCCCAATGCTTTCAGTCTGAACAGCAAAATCCATATATATATATATATATATATATATATATATATATATATATATATATATATATATATATATATACACAGTACCAGTTAAAAGTTTAAGTACGCTTGCTGGAAACTAGATTTTTTTCATAATTGACAATGTTTTATGTCGTATACGTTTCTGTAAATACTTGAAAATGAAAACACATGTTACAATATACAAAACAAAAGGAGTATCAAAGCAATGTTCAAGAAAATTGAAAATTGTCTCTAAATCTTAGATTCCTCAAAATAGCCACCCTTTGCCTTAAAAACAGCCTCACAAACACGAGGCATTCGGTTAACAAGTTGCAGCAGGAAATCACCCGACATGTCTTCCCAGCTCTTCTGCAGCAATTCCCAGAGATGTAGAGCACCTGTGGGTAGCTTTGCTTTGACTCTTCTGTCCAGCTCATCCCATACAAGTTCTATGGGATTGAGGTCTGGAGACTGGGCAGGCTACGTCATTAGATTGAGTTGTCCTTCACTTTCCTTCTTCGCCAGATAGTTCTTGCACAACTTTGAGGTGTGTTTCGGGTCATTATCTTGCTGAAGAATGAAGGACTGCCCAACTAGCCATAATCCTGAGGGAATGGCATGCCTCTGAAGTATGCTATGATAGCCATGCTGGTTGAGCTTGCCATGGACTTGGTAAAGATCACCAACTCTGTCACCAGCAAAGCAACCCCAGACCATGACACTGCCTCCTCCATGTTTGACAGTGGGAACCACACATGCAGAACTCATGCACTCACCCTCTCTGCATCTTACAAATTCTTGGCGGTTGGACCCAAATATTTCAAATTTTTACTCATCGGTTCATAAAACCGACTTCCACTCCTCAAACGTCCAGTTTCTGTGTTTTTTGGCCCAGTCAAGTCTCTTCCTCTAATTCTGCACTCTTAACAATGGTTTCTTTGCAGCAACTCTTCCAGTTAGGCCAGCTTCACGCAATCTCCTCTGAACAGTTGATGTTGAAACATCTGTACATCTAGTAGCATTTAGCCGAGCTTGTATTTCAGGGGCAGTTAATCGCTGGTTTCACAAACTTGTGACTCGAATGAACGTGTTCTCTGATTCTGAAGATACCCTTGGCCTGCCTGACCTTGTTCAGTCCTCATGTGTGCCAGTTTTTTCAAATAGTTTGATGGTCTTGGCCACAGCAGTTACAGACACTTGCAAAGTTCTTGCGATCTGTCTTAAAGATTGATCTTCATTTCTTAAAGTAATTACAGACTTGTCTTTTTTCTTTGCTTAACTGAGCGTATTTTGTCATTTTCTGCTCCCCTACATTCAGCAATGACAAACTTGTGCCTATGCTACCTATATTTATAGTAATCATGGACCCTCATGCTAGACATGCTAGTTAACTCAGAGAACATCTAACAAAAACACTTTTATACTTAGGCCAGTGTTCTAACACTGTGTTATTCACATTTCAGACTTTTAACTGACTAGGGCTTCAGACTGAAATCCTCTTGCTTTGGGTGACCATTTCATTGAAATTGACAAGAGTTTCATTTTCATTTAAAAATTAAATTTTTGAATGCAATTCACTGATTATCAGCTTATATAAGTACATGTATCATATAATGAAATATTAAGTGTTTATAGACAAGTTTATACAGTTAAAAGCATAGATAATCATGAAAAACTTGGTTTCAAGCAGGTGTACTCAAACTTTTGACTGGTACTGTGTCATATATATATATATATATATATATATATATATATATATATATATATATATATATATAATGAAGAAGCCAGTGCCCACTCCAGCTAAACAAATGGTTTGCACATTGAACAGTACATCATACAAAAAAATAAAATTCCATAATAGCTTTAGATTTTTTTTTTGTATATATTCAAGCCACATATTAACAATATTGTTACAATACCTGCAGTAGAATTGAATGCATGTAAAGGTTTTTTGCTGTACCTTAATGGAATATCAACCATAATACAGTATCTAATTCAAATTCTTAAACAAGCAGTTAACAGCAGCTCAGAAAAGTTATATAGAAGTGTGTGCTGGCACTGAGCGATTTATTTCACATATTATTTGTTCAGAGGGAAGCTATAGAAATCATGCATGCTGATTGAACTAAACCCAGCTGCTTACCTTTCCAGAGTACTGAGACATGATGTTACTGGATGCTGTCCAAACCAACCCAGAAGTGAGAAAGTGTGACAGTGAAAAAGCTGGACACCCCAGTATATATGGCAGAGGGAGCGGGCAGCGGTAGCGCGATGTTAATCCAACAATGAGACCACAATGCAGGGTTTAAGGGTTTTGCTTCACTGGCAGATTCCCTTCCATTTGGCACTGCTGATTCTGGAGTTTGGAGTCAGTGCAGACGACCTCACAAAAGATTTGCTTGGAAGGGGGTTTTGTGGGCTGGTTTTGCCTATGCTGTTCTTCTCTATTTGTTAATGTACTGTTGTCAAGGGGTATGTACAGTATATCATGCTGGACACACACGGTGTGTGTATAGTGTATCATTACTGGCAGGTATGTACTGCACGCCTAATTTATTAAAGTGTGCCGTGGCAATAGTGGCTCGAAGTGGCTGGAGCTATTATACACAATACAAACTTCCCACAGGGAAGAGTTCCTGTTATTCATTCGTTCAGAACATTTCAACAGCCACTTGCACCAATACCTGGGTCCCAGTCTTTGTTGGCCAGATATCAATGTACAGTTTCATATTTAATATCTCAATGCAGATGTAAATATGCGAATCCCATATTACTTGACTGAGATCTTAATTACATATTCCATTAACAAGTACTTTATCACTTAGGGACAGAATATTATATCGTTTTGCAAAATATGCTATACTGAGAAACTACAAACCGCATGACTAATACAGGATTTGTTTTTAGGAGTACCATAGTAACCACTAGTCATTTCCTATATTGCTTGTGCATGATGTTTCTAGTATGACTGGGCTGTGTTACCCTGATTAAAGGGATCACAATCTGGCTGTCTTTATGCTGGGTTCTATATCTTGATTTGCTGCTGTTCAGGTCCGGATCACACCCAATCAAAGCTTTCCACAGACCAGTACTTTCTATAGTTCTGCTATTTTTTTCATCACTAGGACTCTAATGCTATTTGAATCATAAAATAAGAGCTCTCTTCTAAGATGAAAACCCCCTGCTAAATTGTTTTCTATCTGTATCCAGCTTGTATTTGCCCTGTTTTCACAGCACTATTGCAGTGGTCTTGATTCATATGAAAGATAATGCCAGGAGGTATTCTGAGATTGAATCCACCTTGGCATTGGCCAATGAATTGCTTTTGCAATTTTATCCTTGACTTTTTCCAGTTCTAAACAAAACCCAATAGTTTTATTGTATGTGCGGTGGTGTTTTTTGCATGATATCTGCACGGACACAATTGCATTAGAAAAGGGTTGGGGTTACATTGTGCACAAAGATTGACACATTAAGTACATTGTAACTATTGTGGCAGAGTAGGGGGAGGAGAAGAGATGTAGTCCAGGAGGGTGCTGCAGGACTACACCCCCAGAATGCCACAGGAGTGAGCCAGGATGAGGTTCACCTGGCTCTGACTGAATGAGGGACACCTGCCTGTGATTATTAGGCAGGTAATTAAACAGAACACACATGTTTGTACAGGGCTGTCTGTGTGAAGCTGATGTGTAAGGGCCTGTGTGGTCTAAAGAAAAGGTGCTGTGTGAACCACTGTGTTATTGAATTTGTAAAGCTGTGAAATTGTGTTTTTGCACCAGGTAAACGATTTAGCCATCTGGTTTATAGTTTAGGGACTGTGAAGAAAAGTAAAGTTAGCACTCCACGTGGGAGTTAGGGTTTTGTTTTGTTTTTCTTTTGTTTCTGTAAGTGCTTTAAGAAGTACTGTTGTGTGTCTGGTCTGCTAATTAGACAGGTATAAAGGAGCCTGAGCCAGGAGGCTGTTACACTCTGCACAATAATATTGTAACGCAGTGTAAGGACACACCAAGTAACTACCATGGAAACACACTGAATGGGAAGTGTTAGCATCACTCTCCTGGAATACTGTTTCAGAATCATGTTCCACCGCTTCAGAGAAAGACAATTGGTACTGGGGTTAACTCTGAAAAGCATTCAGTCTGGCTTGCAGCAAACAATGTAATTAGAAGACATACAGCGCAGTGCAGGCCATAGAGAAAGAAAAAAACAAGAACAAATAGAGACACCCAGGGCTGCTGATGTAAATAATAGTGTAACAATATGCTGCTTTAATGCTTACACTCAGAGAAGATTTTAAACAGCATTCCACTACACAGGAAATTAATGTAAGTCGGAAAATTTATTGGACATAATTATATAAGAAATACAATATACAAATTGAAAATAATAATAATAATAATAATAATAATAATAATAATAATAATAATAATAATAATAATAATAATTCTGAAAGTGGAAGAGCAGGTCAGAGCAGAGAGAAACATCACTTAGGACGTGAAGCTCTGACCAACTAGATCTTTCTCTCTGCTACATTCTTTAGAAAAAAAGAAGGAAAGCCTAGTTTATCTGGAGGAAACCAGGCTTCTTTTTAAGCCTGTTCCAGTACAGGGCTATCGCAGTGTCCGTGGCGTCGAGCACGCTCTACATGAGCGAGCACGAGGACCTCCCCTGTGGGGCTCCTCCCTCAAACCTCTCTGCCTCCAGAATGATCCTCTTGAAAACCTCCACCGCCGTCTGGAAAACAGCAACAGGAGTTAGTCTAACACAAGCCACGGCAGTGTCTTGGGTTGTCGTGCACTGGGGTTGGCCATGCTCTGGCTGTGCTAGCTCCAGCTCTGGAGTGGCTCCAGTAGCTCAGCTCTAGCTCCAGAGCTGAAAAAGACCCCCTGCTCCAGCTCCAGGCTGGCTCCAGAGCTGATGGAGACCCCCTGCTCCAGCTCCAGAGTTGACAGAGACCCCCTGCTCCAGCTCCAGGCTGGCTCCAGAGCTGACAGAGACCCCCTGCTCCGCAGCTGCTCCACACTGCTGACCTGAACAGGGGATGGGCATTTAATCAGGTTCAAGTTACCTGTCTGAGGAAACATAAGACATGGTCAAGGACTGCAAACCGCTTGTTTATTTTAATTACTAGGTTTCTTTTATAATAGGCTCTACCACATCATATACCTGTATTATGATGGGATGCCTAACACTGAGGACGGCTTTGTAAATAAGTGAGCTGCATAGAGTCAGTGTACTGTTTTACAGCCAGTCAGTAACTCCTTTTTACATAAGCAGAGAGGTGAGGATGATTCTCATCAATGCTACGGTTGCATCCCATGGAATGGATATGCCCCCTACAGGATTCAGCAGATGATGCACTTTGGTTCACTCTGGTGCACTGTCTCCCTCAGACTGGGAAGCATTGTTAAACACCCTGTCTACTGGACTCCAGCACTGTCTCCCTGAGACTGGGATGCAGTGTTAAACACCCTGTCTACTGCTCTACGGCACTGTCTCCCTGAGACTGGGAAGTATTGTTAAACCCCCTGTCTACTGCTCTCCAGCACTGTCTCCCTGAGACTGGGAAGCATTGTTAAACACCCTGTCAACTGCTCTCCGGCACTGTCTCCCTCAGACTGGGAAGCATGGTTAAACATCCTGTCTACAGCTCTCCAGCACTGTCTCCCTGAGACTGGGAAGCATTGTTAAACACCCTGTCTACTGCTCTCCAGCACTGTCTCCCTGAGACTGGGAAGCATTGTTAAACACCCTGTCTACTGCTCTCCAGCACTGTCTCCCTGAGACTGGGAAGCATTGTTAAACACCCTGTCTACTGCTCTCCAGCAGTGTCTCCCTGAAACTGGGAAGCATTGTTAAACACCCTGTCTTCTGCTCTCCAGCACTGTCTCCCTGAGACTGGGAAGCATTGTTAAACACCCTGTCTACTGCTCTCCAGCACTGTCTCCCTGAGACTGGGAAGCATTGTTAAACACCCTGTCTACAGCTCTCCAGCACCGTCTCCCTGAGACTGGTAGGCATTGTTAAACACCCTGTCCACTGCTCTCTGGCGCTGTCTCCCTGAGACTGGGAAGCATTGTTAAACACGTTAAACAACCTGTTAACTGGTCTCCAGCACTGTCTCCCTGAGACTGGGAAGCGTTGTTAAACACCCTGTCCACTGCTCTCTGGCGCTGTCTCCCTGAGACTGGGATGCATTGTTAAACACCCTGTCTACTGCTCTCCAGCACTGTCTCCCTGAGACTGGGAAGCATTGTTAAACATCCTGTCTACTGCTCTCCGGCACTGTCTCCCTGAGACTGGGAAGCATTGTTAAACACCCTGTCTACTGCTCTCCGGCACTGTCTCCCTGAGACTGGGAAGCATTGTTAAACACCCTGTCTACTGCTCTCCGGCACTGTCTCCCTGAGACTGGGAAGCATTGTTAAACACCCTGTCTACTGCTCTCCGGCACTGTCTCCCTGAGACTGGGAAGCATTGTTAAACACCCTGTCTACTGCTCTCCGGCACTGTCTCCCTGAGACTGGGAAGCATTGTTAAACACCCTGTCTACTGCTCTCCAGCGCTGTCTCCCTGAGACTGGGAAGCGTTGTTAAACACCCTGTCCACTGCTCTCCAGCGCTGTCTCCCTGAGACTGGGAAGCGTTGTTAAACACCCTGTCCACTGCTCTCCGGCGCTGTCTCCCTGAGACTGGGAAGCGTTGTTAAACACCCTGTCCACTGCTCTCCGGCGCTGTCTCCCTGAGACTGGGAAGCGTTGTTAAACACCCTGTCCACTGCTCTCCGGCGCTGTCTCCCTGAGACTGGGAAGCCTTGTTAAACACCCCGACTACTGCTCTCCGGCGCTGTCTCCCTGAGACTGGGAAGCATTGTTAAACACCCGGTCTACAGCTCTCCGGCGCAGTCTCCCTGAGACTGGGAAGCATTGTTAAACACCCGGTCTACAGCTCTCCGGCGCTGTCTCCCTGAGACTGGGAAGCATTGTTAAACACCCTGTCTACTGCTCTCCGGCGCTGTCTCCCTGAGACTGGGAAGCATTGTTAAACACCCTGTCTACTGCTCTCCGGCGCTGTCTCCCTGAGACTGGGAAGCATTGTTAAACACCCTGTCTACTGCTCTCCAGCGCTGTCTCCCTGAGACTGGGAAGCATTGTTAAACACCCTGTCTACTGCTCTCCGGCGCTGTCTCCCTGAGACTGGGAAGCATTGTTAAACACCCTGTCTACTGCTCTCCGGCGCTGTCTCCCTGAGACTGGGAAGCATTGTTAAACACCCTGTCTACTGCTCTCCGGCGCTGTCTCCCTGAGACTGGGAAGCATTGTTAAACACCCTGTCTACTGCTCTCCGGCGCTGTCTCCCTGAGACTGGGAAGCATTGTTAAACACCCTGTCTACAGCTCTCCGGCGCTGTCTCCCTGAGACTGGGAAGCATTGTTAAACACCCTGTCTACTGCTCTCCAGCACTGTCTCCCTGAGACTGGGAAGCATTGTTAAACACCCTGTCTACTGCTCTCTGGCACTGTCTCCCTGAGACTGGGAAGCATTGTTAAACACCCTGTCTACTGCTCTCGGGCACTGTCTCCCTGAGACTGGGAAGCATTGTTAAGCACCCTGTCTACAGCTGTCCGGCGCTGTCTCCCTGAGACTGGGAAGCATTGCTAAACACCCGGTCTACTGCTCTTCGGCGCTGTCTCCCTGAGACTGGGAAGCATGGTTAAACACCTCGTCTACAGCTCTCCGGCGCTCTCCCTGAGACTGGGAAGCATTGTTAAACACCCGGTCTACAGCTCTCCGGCGCTGTCTCCCTGAGACTGGGAAGCATGGTTAAACACCCCGTCTACAGCTCTCCGGCGCTGTCTCCCTGAGACTGGGAAGCATTGTTAAACACCCTGTCTACTGCTCTCCGGCGCTGTCTCCCTGAGACTGGGAAGCATTGTTAAACACCCGGTCTACAGCTCTCCGGCGCTGTCTCCCTGAGACTGGGAAGCATGGTTAAACACCCCGTCTACAGCTCTCCGGCGCTGTCTCCCTGAGACTGGGAAGCATTGTTAAACATCCGGTCTACAGCTCTCCGGCGCTGTCTCCCTGAGACTGGGAAGCATGGTTAAACACCCGGTCTACAGCTCTCCGGCGCTGTCTCCCTGAGACTGGGAAGCATGGTTAAACACCCTGTCTACAGCTCTCCGGCGCTGTCTCCCTGAGACTGGGAAGCATTGTTAAACACCCTGTCTACTGCTCTCCGGCGCTGTCTCCCTGAGACTGGGAAGCATTGTTAAACACCCTGTCTACTGCTCTCCGGCGCTGTCTCCCTGAGACTGGGAAGCATTGTTAAACACCCTGTCTACTGCTCTCCGGCGCTGTCTCCCTGAGACTGGGAAGCATGGTTAAACACCCTGTCTACTGCTCTCCGGCGCTGTCTCCCTGAGACTGGGAAGCATGGTTAAACACCCTGTCTACAGCTCTCCGGCCCTGTCTCCCTGAGACTGGGAAGCATTGTTAAACACCCTGTCTACTGCTCTCCGGCGCTGTCTCCCTCACTGTCAAAATCTTATATATCAGATACCATTTGAGGTACTAACTTCATAATCTGAGGTTATATCAGCACCAATTTCCAGATGTGTTTGTGGCCAGAGTATTGACCTCTAGCCTTACATGGCTGCTATATTGAGCTTGAATGACTTTAGGTTTTTGCTGAATAGACAATTCTGATGAACACTTAAAATAAAAATGGAATGCAGCATGCAAGCTTAAGTCCTGCCATATCCCCATGCTGTGGCTGGACTCTGGGGCGATTCGGCTACTGCATTGATTTTATAATGTGGTAATTACCGCTGCCTTCTCTTGCCAGGACCCCTTGAAAGGAGATTTATTTCACATTGGTTGTATCCTGGTTAAATAAATACTGAATGAATGAATTGCTGGGACGTGTAACTGATAGGATACCTGATTCTCTTTAGCAGATGATTCCATAAAGGCTGCGCTCCAGGACTCTGCCAAAGCTTTCCCTTCTTCACAAGTGATTACCCTGAAAAACACAGGGCACAACAGACAGAGCTACAGAGGGTTAGACATGCAAAGCTTTCTCTTCTTCACAAGTGATTACCCTGAAAAACACAGGGCACAACAGACAGAGCTACAGAGGGTTAGACATGCAAAGCTTTCTCTTCTTCACAAGTGATTACCCTGAAAAACACAGGGCACAACAGACAGAGCTACAGAGGGTTAGACATGCAAAGCTTTCCCTTCTTCACAAGTGATTACCCTGAAAAACACAGGGCACAACAGACAGAGCTACAGAGGGTTAGACATGCAAAGCTTTCCCTTCTTCACAAGTGATTACCTTGAAAAACACAGGGCACAACAGACAGAGCTACAGAGGGTTAGACATGCAAAGCTTTCCCTTCTTCACAAGTGATTACCTTGAAAAACACAGGGCACAACAGACAGAGCTACAGAGGGTTAGACATGCAAAGCTTTCTCTTCTTCACAAGTGATTACCCTGAAAAACACAGGGCACACCAGATAGAGCTAAATAGGGTTAGACATGAACAAATTAAACCACCAGGCTATACGAGAGACAGGTCCCAACGGTGTGTCTCACTGCCCAGCATCTGTATCTGTACTGTCCCTGTCTACTGATCTGTACCTGTACTGTCCCAGTCTACTGATCTGTACCTGTACTGTCCCAGTCTACTGATCTGTACCTGTACTGTCCCAGTCCATTACTGATCTGTATCTGTACTGTCCCAGTCTACTGATCTGTACCTGTACTGTCCCTGTCTACTGATCTGTACCTGTACTGTCCCTGTCTACTGATCTGTACCTGTACTGTCCCAGTCTACTGATCTGTACCTGTACTGTCCCAGTGCATTACTGATCTGTATCTGTACTGTCCCAGTGCATTACTGATCTGTATCTGTACTGTCCCAGTCTACTGTATCCGTACCAAAACAGTTAAAACACATAATTATGGGTTAATGGCTTTAAAGAGGCAATAATTGCACTTCTGAGTAAATCGATTGAACAAGGGAGTTCTATTATTGAGGAACATGGCTCAGCCATGCCATTATCACAATTATACTGAAATGTATTTAGATGCATAAATTTTATTTAATAATCATTGTGGTCCATTAAATCAGCTATGTGATGAACAAAGCATTTCAAGAAAAGTGGGTTACTGTACGTATTCATATTACAACTGTTAATATTCTATCGTTATAAGACTTACACTTAAACGTACAGCTAATGAAATTTCTTATTTTAAGCATAATCTATTTTTCTTTTTTTTAGTAAAATACATTTTAGAACTAAAGTGTTCATTTGTTGCAGGAACCTCATTTACTCCTTTGTAAGACCTTTTGAAAGTGACCCAAAGCTGACACAGTCTCCAGTTAAACTGTCCTCCATTAGCACAGAAACCACTATAGTATTGCCTGGAGCTCTGCAGACAGGTCGGATAAGGGAGGGGGCTGTTTAAATGCGTACAAGTTACAGTTCAATCAACAGGTTTTAGATGCACTGAACCATGCCTCTCGTATGAACTGTGAATGTGTTTGTACATTGATTCTGTTACAGCTCTCATCACAGAACCATGCCTCTCGTATGAACTGTGAAGGTGTTTGTACATTGATTCTGTTACAGCTCTCATCACAGAACCATGCCTCTCGTATGAACTGTGAAGGTGTTTGTACATTGATTCTGTTACAGCTCTCATCACAGAACCATGCCTCTCGTATGAACTGTGAAGGTGTTTGTACATTGATTCTGTTACAGCTCTCATCACAGAACCATGCCTCTCGTATGAACTGTGAAGGTGTTTGTACATTGATTCTGTTACAGCTCTCATCACAGAACCAAGCCTCTCGTATGAACTTTGAAGGTGTTTGTACATTGATTCTGTTACAGCTCTCATCACAGAACCATGCCTCTCGTATGAACTGTGAAGGTGTTTGTACATTGATTCTGTTACAGCTCTCATCACAGAACCATGCCTCTCGTATGAACTGTGAAGGTGTTTGTGCATTGATTCTGTTATCGCTCTCATCACAGAACCAAGCCTCTCGTATGAACTGTGAAGGTGTTTGTACATTGATTCTGTTACAGCTCTCATCACAGAACCATCCTCTCGTATGAACTGTGAAGGTGTTTGTACAGAACCATCACAGCCTCTCGTATGAACTGTGAAGGTGTTTGTCTCGTATGAACTGTGAAGGTGTTTGTACATTGATTCTGTTACAGCTCTCATCACAGAACCATGCCTCTCGTATGAACTGTGAAGGTGTTTGTACATTGATTCTGTTACAGCTCTCATCACAGAACCATGCCTCTCGTATGAACTGTGAAGGTGTTTGTACTTTGATTCTGTTATCGCTCTCACCACAGAACCATGCCTCTCGTATGAACTGTGAAGGTGTTTGTACTTTGATTCTGTTATCGCTCTCACCACAGAACCATGCCTCTCGTATGAACTGTGAAGGTGTTTGTACATTGATTCTGTTATCGCTCTCATCACAGAACCACGCCTCTCGTAAGAAATGTGAAGGTGTTTGTGCATTGATTCTGTTATCGCTCTCATCACAGAACCAAGCCTCTCGTATGAACTGTGAATGTGTTTGTACTTTGATTCTGTTATAGCTCTCATCACAGAACCATGCCTCTCGTATGAACTGTGAATGTGTTTGTACTTTGATTCTGTTACAGATCTCATCACAGAACCATGCCTCTCGTATGAACTGTGAAGGTGTTTGTACTCTGATTCTGTTCACTGATCAATCATTATTATAAATAGTACGGTCCCTTGAAATGAAAGAAAAACAAGTCTAACCAATACTGTTTCTATTTAAAATTTTTACCTGTTACTGTATATATAAAGATGCACAAAAAGATACACTTAAATAAATCACAGCCCTTATGAAAAGAGACAGCGAGACCCATCCTATCTCTGAACATATGTATAGGTCAGCACAGCAATTATTCCCAGAGATTCTCAAAATAACCATAACTAAGGCAATCTTATGCAAAACAACTTGTAAACCTTTTAGTTTGCTATACATCAGACAAACCCTGCTAAGGCATGTACCCCAACTTCCTATTGCCAGGATCATTATAGGTTACATCCAGTTAGTCTCCGGTTCTTATTATATGATTATGTTAAAATATATACTGCAGCGTCCATATTCCATGTATAATAACTGATGAATACATATTCACCATCACCAACTCATAAATAGAGGAGCGAGACACATATATTCTGCTCACTGTATGGACGTTTCCACAATACCAGTCTAAGCAGCAATAACGCCACACAGTTAGGGGAGGCATGGTTCCACAGGGAGGTGTGGTTTCATGGCTATAGCTATCAGAACGTACCTGTGGGAGTCATGGTTCCTCAGTGAGGTGTGGTTTCATGGCTATAGCTATCAGAACGTGCCTGTGGGAGGCTATAGCTATCAGAACGTGCCTGTGGGAGGCATGGTTCCTCAGGGAGGCGTGGTTTCATGGCTATAGCTATCAGAACGTACCTGTGGGAGTCATGGTTCCTCAGGGAGGTGTGGTTTCATGGCTAAAGCTATCAGAATGTGCCTGTGGGAGTCATGGTTCCTCAGGGAGGTGTGGTTTCATGGCTATAGCTATCAGAACGTACCTGTGGGAGGCATGGTTCCTCAGGGAGGTGTGGTTTCATGGCTATAGGTATCAGAACGTGCCTGTGGGAGGCATGGTTCCTCAGGGAGGTGTGGTTTCATGGCTATAGCTATCAGAACGTGCCTGTGGGAGGCATGGTTCCTCAGGGAGGCGTGGTTTCATGGCTATAGCTATCAGAACGTACCTGTGGGAGTCATGGTTCCTCAGGGAGGTGTGGTTTCATGGCTAAAGCTATCAGAATGTGCCTGTGGGAGGCATGGTTCCTCAGGGAGGTGTGGTTTCATGGCTATAGCTATCAGCTATCAGAAGGCGTGGTTTCCTGTGGGAGTCATGGTTCCTCAGGGAGGTGTGGTTTCATGGTTCCTCAGGGAGGTGTGGTTTCAGGTATCAGAACGTGCCTGTGGGAGGCATTGTTCCACTGGTAGGCATGGTTCTATGGAACACCAGCATTTAAATGTAGAACACAGCGCCACCAGCTGGAAAAATGTTGTAACTGCTGACATTCATTTTGATTGAACAACATTCATTCAGTGTTAGTTCAAAAGCAATCTGTAGAATAACATAATACATACCTTTCCATATGAAGGTCTTTCTTATTTCCAACCAACATAATGGGCACCCTAAACAAGGCAGAGAAAGGCACTTTAAAACCATACACTGCTTGCTTTGTTTCTGATTTAAATGTTTAAATACTTGCTTTGTGTGCTGATTTAAATGTTTAAATACTTACTGAACTTTTCCCACCATATCCAACAATTTTTCGTGGATAACTTTAACTACTTCAAAACTGGAATAAAAAAAAAGAAATAGTTTAAAACCAGGTGACTTATTTCTAGAACTGCTTTGTACCTGCAGTATTAAAAAACAAAGTAGGTTCATTTTTAAGCCTTCATGTTACATTGGTTCTTTGAGGACCCAGAAGCTTGTGTACCATTGTTTTGCTGTTTCGGAAACACTACATGCTTTGGTCTTTGGGCATTTTGGGGCATGAACTTGGTTTCAGGAGACTAGGGTTCAGTCCACTGCATGGCACACCAGGGGAGCCTTGGGGTTTGATACAGCAAAGTTGCCTCAAACTAGGTCTCCCGGTCTCCTGGAACCAGGTTTCAAGCCCCTGTTCCTGAGAAAGTGGTTTTGTGCTCCCTGACATTAATACGGCTGCTTGTGAAAAACTGCCTCCATTAAAAAACGTTTCACCAGACACATCAGATTGAGATTTCACCTGCTGGCACCCTCCCAGCTTTTGACCAATCACTATCAATGTGATGTAAAAGCAACCAGGAGCAGTGCCTGAAACCCTTTACAGGGGGGGTGTTACAAACACAAGGGTACTGTTAACTCTAGTGCCTGGCTGCTCGTGAATGTGGATTTCAATAAATACACAAGCAGGAGGCTGATCTAACACTCCTTCATGTTACTGTACAGGCAGGTCCGGTGCATCTGTACGGTGTTAAAACCAGCATTCCTTATACAAGCTGCCTTTTATCACCACCAGGTCTGCAACACTCCACACAGAAGGATACCACATACCGATACATAACTTCTATAACTGGACTAATGTGTATAACAACACTCACTCCCATCAGAATCATGAAGACCACTCCACTCCCACCGGCCCTGTCCTTTGAAGGATCACTTAATTCCCTGTCAAGTGTTGGTTCAAGCAGTAGGAAGTTTACATGCTAGTTAAAAACAAAAACTGCAGCACAGAAAAGATAATTGACAGGTGGGCCTCTGCAGAGTCCAGTCCAGTGTGGAGTAATCTGTTCTTATCCTGTACATAAGCACAGTGAGGTCAGCACAGTGAGGTCAGCACAGTGAGGTCAGCACAATAAGTATTCCCAGAGATTATAACACAGAAGGCTGGCCAGATTCCCTAGTGAAAACCTATAGTGATAGGCAGGTCTAACACAGACACACCATAAAAGTGCACGTGATGAAATGATCAGATAGCCTCAAGGTTCGAAAACAAGGGAAGCAAAAGCAAGAAGTCCCTACATTGCTGTGCAAGCATTGACACTGAAAGATGTTCCAGTCTTAACAGACCGTTTTGTGGTAAATTAAGTCATATTCAAGGCGTAATATTCCACCCATACATATACAGTACGCACCACATTGTTCTTGTGACTATCTCCAAGGTCTGCACTTCCATTAGCACCACAGTCCTAGTACAAGTACACCCATGCACACTCTGTTTACTGCAGGCTTTGCTCTTAAAAGGACATTGAGAGCTAAACATGTACCAACATGAAAGGTTATTTGGATGTTTACTGGCTGACTCTTAGACTCAAGTAAAAAACCTAGCAACGTCTTTTATATTTCAATTTCAGCTCATCTCCAGCTCTTCTGGGTCTCTGTGTTCATTAAAGCTGTCTCCTGGGACGTCTATGATAGTGTGTTCGTCAGCCAAGGGACTCACTGGCTCTCCTATGACAGTGTGTGTCTCAGCCCAGGTGCTCACTGGCTTTCCTATGACAGTGTTCATCTCAGCCCAGGCGCTCACTGGCTTTCCTATGTCAGTGTGTTCATCTCAGTCCAGGGGCTCACTGGCTTTCCTATGACAGTGTGTGTCTCAGCCCAGGTGCTCACTGGCTTTCCTATGACACTGTGTTCGTCTCAGCCCAGGCGCTCACTGGCTTTCCTATGTCAGTGTGTTCATCTCAGCCCAGGAACTCCAAGGCTTTCCTAACAACCTTTTTTCCCTCCCAGTTGGCTATCACACAGCACAGCTGGGGAGGAGCAGGGTGAGAGGGAGTCTGAACTGCAGCAGCTCTTTAGCTGGCTATCATACAGCACAGCTGGGGAGGAGCAGGGTGAGAGGGAGTCCACGTTACCTGGCAGAGGAAAAGCACTGAAGGCTCATATACAACAAAGCTATGCCTTGGTTGCTCCCCACCACTACTATCTCATTTAATATTAGCGAAAGCTAAGTTCAATATTATCATGAATAACAGCTACTCTCATGTAATAATAATAATAATAATAATAAATAATAATAATAATAATAATAATAATGTGGTGCATCTAAGAAGTGCACGCATCGTTCTGGTTTTCTGAATTCAGGTGTTAAATTAGTATTTTGTATTATTATGATTTTGATCTGGCACTGAATAACTACAATATTATATGTATCAGGAGCTTGGTATCTGCTATTTATTTCATGAAAATCAGCCATTCTGATTTGAATTTCTTCCCAGTCAAAAGAAAGGCCCTAGATCTGTAGTACTGAGTTATGGCTGCAGAGTGAAGACACTCAACCCAATATTAGTGTTAAACAGACACAATATCAGGACACCCCAATTCCTACATTTTTATGCAATGTATTAGATATATCCCCATTGGGCACAATTTTTTTATTACATTTTTAGAAATTTTAAAACAGTTTTTGTGAACTCTATGGCCACAACTTTGAGTAAAAACCCCATTCTGCATGATAACAGAGAGATAGCTAGCTAGGAATGTTAACATGGTACAATTATACATGCAGTGACTGGAGAGGTTATACAGTGCAGGTACCATACAGTATACCTTGAGAACCGCTTATCCACTGTGATATAAACAAGGCATGGACATTCTTCAGCACACGCTATTAGGAGCAGAAAAGTCTGGGGATATATGGAGGCATCTGCTCATCCATATGAACTGATATCATACTAACATTGTTCCACATACACTACTGCACCTCATTCACTGGAGCTTGATAAGGACACTGGTCAGCTCAAGTTTCACACCTTGCAATATAAAACGTTTTCCATTACCTTTTGTTTGACGTGACTGAATACACCAGGATGTACCCGTTTATGTCAATGGAGTAAGTCTGAGGGAAGATGGAGTATTCATCCTGTAAAAACACAGCAGAATGAGTTTCATGTTTATAGCATCCATGCACACAGGTTCATAAAAGCATGACGCTAGCTTAGCTGTGGAAGCACAGCCCAATGGAGCCCCAGCCACAGTTGTGTTTGTGGTATAGACACCCTCTAATGGCAGGTTGCTATTGTATGTGAATTGGTAAGCAGTGCACTCACCTGTCCAGCTGTATCTACAAGCTGAAGGTGGTACTCCTGGCCGTTCACTGTGATCATTTTTGTGAATGCTGTAGAAGAAAAACAAGCATATAATTACTGGTACCTGACTGTGTGCCATCTTTCACAAATGTATTAGAACCCCTTGAGAGTTACATCTTTTATATACCTGCCTGCATGAAAACTCTGGGTGTGAGAATTAAAACATTCAGCTCAGTACTCAGTGATACAGAAACACAGGACAACTTCTAAAAAGTCTCATGCATTTTATCATTTGTAGCTGTGTGTTCCCTTTTCTCCTACTATTTTAAATGAATTACATGTGTGGCCTATTAAAGTCATCAATTAAATAGGAAATCACTACTTTGACTATTTTAACAATTTTACATTTTCAGAGAGGGATTTGAGTTCATATGCACAACAAATCAAAAACAACAGAAGCAACGGGGAGTGCTAATAAATGTGCGCACTGTTGAGAATCGATTCAGATGTGCTGTGTGCAACTACTGAGAACCAGGGAGCAAGCTGCAGGATCTCAGTGACTTCACGGGCAGAATGACGGTGGCTGTCCCTGCAAGCAGCTCATTCAGAAATGCACAAGCTGCAATGACATGTCCATCAAGACAGTCTCCTGAGTGCTCTTGGGTTTTTTAACAGTCAGTGTACAAAAATCTGTAAAATCTTCTGATACGTGTGTATTTGAAGCTTTTCAAACTTGTATTCAATGACTTTATTAATCTAGATGAAGCCACACCAGCAGCAGCAGCATTTCCAGTTGTCTGTGCTCTGTTTCAATGACAGCCTGGCTCACCAGCACAGAGGAGGGAAGCTGCACTTACCCATTACATATGCATTGAATATCAACTAACTAACAAGTAGGGTTCACAGGCAGTAAACAGGCCATGTTGCACATACTAAACAAGTGCCAAAAACAGAACTGAAATCTTTAATTGTTTTTAAGATAACTGTAAGTAAAGTGTAGTTTTAAAAATGATAAACAGCAGTGTAATAATGTTGCCATTCCTACTTTGGCATAGTCTAGAGATGGACCTCAAGGACTGATCCCAGATCAATACATGTTTTACTAGTAATAGAGGCGTGCTAATATAGTGACCAACTTCCCATTAGGGTGATCTTGTTTAACTCTGAGACTCTGATAGCCAACCATCAACTTTTAATTCATTAATTTTTTTTTTTTTTTTTTTCAAATTTGTGGTACAAACTATATATATGTCTTAAAAGTTCAGTATCACATGTACTATACTGGTGCTATCAAAGTTCAGTATCACATGTACTATACTGGTGCTATCAAAGTTCAGTATCACATGTACTATACTGGTGCTATCAAAGTTCAGTATCACATGTACTATACTGGTGCTATCAAAGTTCAGTATCACATGTACTATACTGGTGCTATCAAAGTTCAGTATCACATGTACTATACTGGTGCTATCAAAGTTCAGTATCACATGTACTATACTGGTGCTATCAAAGTTCAGTATCACATGTACTATATACTGGTGCTATCAAAGTTCAGTATCACATGTACTATACTGGTGTCATTCCAAACAGCGCAGCAGCGCGGGGGTCTGATTTACAATGGCTTTGTTGTGCAGAATTGGCAGAAGCCATCTCCTCTTTGCGCATAGTGGCATGATTCCGGGGGCTGGAGCCAGCATGTACAGGAGGACACTGGTAGGAGTGTTCTCTGTCAGTCAGTCCAGACTGAGTGAACTACAGTGTGGATAAAACCCACCAGGACCGCCCCCTACAGAAACAGCTTACTGCCTCTGAACTTCATGCATGTTCTTCAATCACGCAGGCTCTGGGGTAACAAAGAGTGATTCCGTTACTCTGAGCTGTCACACGTGCTTATTGATTGGCTAATGCCAAGTTGTAGTTCAAGGAATCTCAAGTAGCAATTCACTGCTTCTCAGACAATAGCGTCCAGGAGGTAGTGTACATAAGAACATAAGAAGAACATTAGAAAGGTTATAAACAAGAGGATGCCATTTGGCCCATCTTGCTTGTTTGGTTGTTAGTAGCTTAGTGATCACAGAATCACATCAAGCAGGGTGTCAGCTTCAATAACATTACAGTAGACTTGGTTCCAGACCCTCACAATTCTCTGTGTAAAAAAGTGCCTCCTATTTTCTGCTCTGAATGCCCCTTTATCTAATCTCCATTTGTGACCCCTGGTCCTTGTTTCTTTTTTCAGGTCGAAAAAAGTCCCTTGGCTTGACATTGTCAACGCTTGAATCAGATCTTCTTTGTTCAAACTGAATAGATTAAATTCTTTTAGCCTGTTTGCATATGACATGCCTTTTAAACCCGAAATAATTCTGGTTGCTGTTCTTTGCACTCTTTCTACAACAGCAATATCCTTTTTGTAGCGAGGTGACAAGAACTGAACACAATATTCTAGATGAGTTCTTACTAATGCATTGTACAGTTTTAACATTACTTCCATTGATTTAAATTCAGCACTTTTCACAATGTATCCGAGCATCTTGTTAGCCTTTTTTATAGCTTCCCCACATTGTCTAGATGAAGACATTTCTGAGTCAACAAAAACTCCTAGGTCTTTTTCATAGATTCCTTCTTCAATTTCAGTATCTCCCATATGATATTTATAATGGACATTTTTATTTCCTGCGTGCAGTACCTTACACTTTTCTCTATTAAATGTCATTTGCCATGTGTCTGCCCAGTTCTGAATGCTGTCTAGATAATTTTGAATGACCTTTGATGCTGCAAAAGTGTTTGCCACTCCTATTTTTGTGTCAACTGTAGCATCAAGAGAATTCAATAAAACACTGAACACTGAACTGTGTCATCAAGAGAATTCAATAAAACACTGAACACTGTGGCATCAAGAGAATTCAATAAAACACTGAACACTGAACTGTGTCATCAAGAGAATTCAATAAAACACTGAACACTGAACTGTGGCATCAAGAGAATTCAATAAAACACTGAACACTGAACTGTGGCATCAAGAGAATTCAATAAAACACTGAACACTGAACTGTGGCATCAAGAGAATTCAATAAAACACTGAACACTGAACTGTGGCATCAAGAGAATTCAATAAAACACTGAACACTGAACCGTGGCATCAAGAGAATTCAATAAAACACTGAACACTGTGAACTGTGGCATTAAGAGAATTCAATAAAACAGTGAAAACTGAACTGCGGCATCAAGAGACTTCAATAAAATGCCAAGTTTCTTTTATACAGAAGTAGAGGCCAAAGGTGCTAGGAGTGAAAAGTGCACACGTTTCAGTCAGTTCAAGAGCCTCGTCAGTGCTAACAGGTGAAGAGCACCCACGCATTTAAACCATCTGCTTGATCAGGATCAAACTAAACACACACAAAAGAAGCCCGAAAGTCAGAGTTCAAATCACTGAAACCAAACTGTGCAGGACCAATGGCTCAGTTCAACGTGTATTTTAACATTGTTACAAATGGATTTTTCTGTAATTATTGAAAAGAAAGACACAGCTAAAATGTTTGGATAGACCCATAACAGACTGTTCTGACTAGATACCCTATTCTACACACCTCTTTCTAACTCCCTGGCTTCACTGCACCTCTGCTTCTTTTTCGCAGATTTCTACACCACGGCCTGTTTGGAAAAGCAGAAATTCTTTTTGTTTGAAAGTACCTCCAGCCTAATCAAAATCAAATGCCAGCTTCCACGACTGAATTCTTCCCTCGCTAAAAAACAGCAGGATGTCAGGTTCTTCCAATTTCTACAGATTGTTTTGTATTTCAAATGATTCATGCATAGCTTTGGTAGCCTTTGCATGTGATTTGAGTGTGCAATCTGCATAACTAGCAGGACCTCCACAGTGTATGAGGTGAATGATAATGCAGAGTGGCTCGGAAGGAGCTGGCAACACTCAGAGCCTTTTAACCCCTTTGGGTCTTTCTGTGGATGGCAGGGAAGAGGGTTTCTAGGCTGCAATGCAGATGTCCAGTGTCCAGTTTTGTACCTCTTAAAAGACAATGATACCATTTAATATTAACAATTATAGTAAAATTCAACAGTCTCACTAGATATGCCCTAACTTAGCCCAGTGGCCCCCCCATGGCCTGGGGACCTGGATGATTCCCTGGTTTCTAGTCCTTTAAACCGGCTCTGCCTACGTCACAAGACACCCTGTCTGTACAGTATATTCTCTTACTCACAAACACTGCTAGGAGCCAAGGGAGGGGATTTCAGCTTTATTATTATTATTATTATTATTATTATTATTATTTGAATATCTATTATTCTCTCCCAAAATATGATGTAACTGATGTAACTTAGATGGACCTTATAGTTGCTCTTTAAACAATCAATTAATGTTTTCTAATGGGATTTTTCAAGCCTTTTTATTAGTGTTTTCATACTATAGTGCTGCTGGCAGTTGAAAGGAAATGAGGCTTGATCCAGTGGAATTCACTGAACACACTGCAGCTCTGTAAAAGATTGGTATTGTGTCCTCCGCACTGCTGCGTGCTATTGCATGGTTTGAAATGTGAGACTTCATCTTTCACACCACAGTTTTTAACACAACCACTATTCATATATGTCCTGCACTGACAGGGTGGGATCTAGAGGAAGCAGTGCCGACTGGGCTCCATTATAAGCAGACAGTACTGGAAGCTCTGGCCTCAGCTTGTTAGGCATTGCTTCTGCTGTAAAGTACTCAAGCAGGGGCACAATGTATCCCGGCATGAGAACATATAAGCATTACTATTTTTTTAATTATACCTCACCTGTATATATTAACTTAAAGCAAATGTTATTGCTGACACCTCCTGGCACGTCAAAGTTTCTAGATGCTGCTGTGCATCTGACTGAAGCTTAAATATATTTGGATGAAGTCCACTGCCATCTGGTGATGGATATTGTGGGGTTTTTTTTTGTTTGATTTTTTGTTTTTTGTTTTTTTAAAATTTAGTCATCGCCAATTATTATTTTTTATTATTTTCTCCCCAACTTAGTCATGTCCAATTATTTTTATGCTCAGCTCACCACTACCACTCCTGCGCTAACACGGGAGGGGTGAAGACGAACATACGCTGTCCTCCGAAGCATGTGCCGTCAGCCACCTGCATCTTTACAAAGTGCACGGAGCTACAGCGTCGGAGGACAACACAACTCTGGGCAGCTTACAGGCAAGCCCACAGGCACCCAGCCAGAGCACAGGGGTCCGTGGTGTGCAGTGAGCCGAGGACACCCTGGCCGACCCAGCCCTCCCTCCGCCCGGGCGGCGCTTGGCCAATTGTGTACCACCCCCCTGGAACTCCCCGGTCACGGTCAGCAGTGACATAGCCTGGATTCGAACATGTGATCTCCAGGCTATAGGGCACATCTGTGCGGAGCGCCTTTACTGAAACTATTTTTGCAGTGTTAAGTTTGTTCTTATTGCGCTGGATCAGTGGCTGGTTCGTCCAAAAGAAAAAAAACACAACAGCGGTGACAAACAGAGAGCCCTGGCATGTTGTACATGTGTTTGTGGACAGGAGGGGGGGACATACAGACAGCCCTGTATATTAACCACACTCTGAGATCACAGGAAGCAGGGCTGCTAGTTATTCACCCTGTATACTAACCAAACTCTGAGGTCACAGGACGCGGGGCTGCTAGTTATTCACCCTGTATACTAACCACACTCTGAGATCACAGGACACGGGGCTGCTAGTTATTCACCCTGTATACTAACCACACTCTGAGATCACAGGACACAGGGCTGCTAGTTATTCACCCTGTATACTCCTAACCACACCCTGAGATCACAGGACGCGGGGCTGCTAGTTATTCACCCTGTATACTAACCACACTCTGAGATCACAGGACGCGGGGCTGCTAGTTATTCACCCTGTATACTCCTAACCACACTCTGAGATCACAGGACGCGGGGCTGCTAGTTATTCACCCTGTATACTCCTAACCACACTCTGAGATCACAGGACGCGGGGCTGCTAGTTATTCACCCTGTATACTAACCACACTCTGAGATCACAGGACGCGGGGCTGCTAGTTATTCACCCTGTATACTCCTAACCACACTCTGAGATCACAGGACGCGGGGCTGCTAGTTATTCACCCTGTATACTCCTAACCACACTCTGAGATCACAGGACGCGGGGCTGCTAGTTATTCACCCTGTATACTCCTAACCACACTCTGAGATCACAGGACGCGGGGCTGCTAGTTATTCACCCTGTATACTAACCACACTCTGAGATCACAGGACGCGGGGCTGCTGGCTATTCCAGGGTGAATAAAAGTAACACAAGACACCTTTTCTTGTAGAGCTCCTGAATTCTGGAATGGTCTGCCACCTGGGACTCCTACTGTTATTAAGATAAAAAAGCCCTTTCTACAAAATACTTTTTTTTATCTTAGTTTTCAAATTTTACAACCCAAACTGCATTGTTTTGTCCTTTTTTATTCCAGTTGTATCCACTTTTTTTTAACAGACTGTTTTTAATTGCTCTATTTTTACAAATGTTTTTTTTTTTTATCTTAGTTTTTCTAATTTTACAATTAAACTGTATTTTTTTTTATTCCAATTTTATTACATTTTTGTTTTAGACTTTTTTTAATAGTTCTATTTTTATAAACTAGCTTTGTATTGTTTTCTAATTGTACATTTCACATCACATTTTTGTCCGTTTGATTCCATTTGGTATTAGATAGTTTTAATGTAACGGTTTCATTGTTCATTTTTTCTTGTTGTGTGAAGCGCTTTGGGATCCTTGTGATGAACAGCGCTATTGAAATGTGAATTGTATTGTATTGTATTATAAGACTATTTTTTAACAACACCTGCGCTGGGCACAAAGGAATTGAAGGAACATATTCAGAAAGCTTTAGTGCACTAGTAAAAAGGTTGTAATTAACAGTACTTGATATCACGAAATAGCTTTACAAAGTAACATTTTAATACCTGCTATTATAAAAATCAAGTAGAGTGTAACAACATCAACACAAAGAATCCCCCTCTGGTTAAGGCTCTAGATAATCAAGACATATATAATTATTTATACAAATGAAATGTGTTCAATAGAAAGACATGTATTATGAAGAATGTTTATCTGTAAGTACAGCTGGTACACCAGAGTGTAACCATGCACATGTGCCCCTGCAATAGTCTGCCCCTAATGGAGTAAGAAGTACATCATTACGCAATACGACACAGTGTAAAGGAGACATTTGTTGCAAGCACTGGGGGAATAGTGTAGTAGGGGGACAGGGTAATGCAGGGGTGTCCAATCCCAATCCTGGAGGACAATTCCACTCCTGGTCTTTGTTCCAACCCTGCTCTAAATTGTTTAAATTGTATTTAACTTACCCCTGGATCCAATGGTGATTCAGTGTGCTCTGTAATAATTAATGACTCAGATCAGTTACCTCTGTAATAATGAATGGTCAGATCAGTGTGCTCTGTAATAATGATTGACTCAGATCAGTGTGCTCTGTAATAATGAATGGCTCAGATCAGTGTGCTCTGTAATAATGAGTGACTCAGATCAGTGTGCTCTGTAATAATGAGTGACTCAGATCAGTGTGCTCTGTAATAATGAGTGACTCAGATCAGTGTGCTCTGTAATAATGAATGACTCAGATCAGTGTGCTCTGTAATAATGAGTGACTCAGATCAGTGTGCTCTGTAATAATGAGTGACTCAGATCAGTGTGCTCTGTAATAATGAGTGACTCAGATCAGTGTGCTCTGTAATAATGAATGACTCAGATCAGTGTGCTCTGTAATAATGAGTGACTCAGATCAGTGTGCTCTGTAATAATGAATGACTCAGATCAGTGTGCTCTGTAATAATGAATGACTCAGATCAGTGTGCTCTGTAATAATGAATGACTCAGATCAGTGTGCTCTGTAATAATGAGTGACTCAGATCAGTGTGCTCTGTAATAATGAGTGACTCAGATCAGTGTGCTCTGTAATAATGAGTGACTCAGATCAGTGTGCTCTGTAATAATGAGTGACTCAGATCAGTGTGCTCTGTAATAATGAGTGACTCAGATCAGTGTGCTCTGTAATAATGAGTGACTCAGATCAGTGTGCTCTGTAATAATGAGTGACTCAGATCAGTGTGCTCTGTAATAATGAGTGACTCAGATCAGTGTGCTCTGTAATAATGAGTGACTCAGATCAGTGTGCTCTGTAATAATGAGTGACTCAGATCAGTGTGCTCTGTAATAATGAGTGACTCAGATCAGTGTGCTCTGTAATAATGAGTGACTCAGATCAGTGTGCTCTGTAATAATGAGTGACTCAGATCAGTGTGCTCTGTAATAATGAATGACTCAGATCAGTGTGCTCTGTAATAATGAATGACTCAGATCAGTGTGCTCTGATCAGTAATAATGAATGACTCAGATCAGTGTGCTCTGTAATAATGAGTGACTCAGATCAGTGTGCTCTGTAATAATGAGTGACTCAGATCAGTGTGCTCTGTAATAATGAGTGACTCAGATCAGTGTGCTCTGTAATAATGAGTGACTCAGATCAGTGTGCTCTGTAATAATGAGTGACTCAGATCAGTGTGCTCTGTAATAATGAGTGACTCAGATCAGTGTGCTCTGTAATAATGAGTGACTCAGATCAGTGTGCTCTGTAATAATGAATGACTCAGATCAGTGTGCTCTGTAATAATGAGTGACTCAGATCAGTGTGCTCTGTAATAATGATGACTCAGATCAGTGTGCTCTGTAATAATGAGTGACTCAGATCAGTGTGCTCTGTAATAATGAGTGACTCAGATCAGTGTGCTCTGTAATAATGAGTGTGTGCTCTGTACTCAGATCAGTGTGCTCTGTAATAATGAGTGACTCAGATCAGTGTGCTCTGTAATAATGAGTGACTCAGATCAGTGTGCTCTGTAATAATGAGTGACTCAGATCAGTGTGCTCTGTAATAATGAGTGACTCAGATCAGTGTGCTCTGTAATAATGAGTGACTCAGATCAGTGTGCTCTGTAATAATGAGTGACTCAGATCAGTGTGCTCTGTAATAATGAGTGACTCAGATCAGTGTGCTCTGTAATAATGAGTGAATCAGTGTGCTCTGTAATAATGAGTGACTCAGATCAGTGTGCTCTGTAATAATGAGTGACTCAGATCAGTGTGCTCTGTAATAATGAGTGACTCAGATCAGTGTGCTCTGTAATAATGAGTGACTCAGATCAGTGTGCTCTGTAATAATGAGACTGATCTCAGATCAGTGTGCTCTGTAATAATGAGTGACTCAGATCAGTGTGCTCTGTAATAATGAGTGACTCAGATCAGTGTGCTCTGTAATAATGAGTGACTCAGATCAGTGTGCTCTGTAATAATGAGTGACTCAGATCAGTGTGCTCTGTAATAATGAGTGACTCAGATCAGTGTGCTCTGTAATAATGAGTGACTCAGATCAGTGTGCTCTGTAATAATGAGTGACTCAGATCAGTGTGCTCTGTAATAATGAGTGACTCAGATCAGTGTGCTCTGTAATAATGAGTGACTCAGATCAGTGTGCTCTGTAATAATGAATGACTCAGATCAGTGTGCTCTGTAATAATGAATGACTCAGATCAGTGTGCTCTGTAATAATGAATGACTCAGATCAGTGTGCTCTGTAATAATGAGTGACTCAGATCAGTGTGCTCTGTAATAATGAGTGACTCAGATCAGTGTGCTCTGTAATAAATGACTCAGATCAGTGTGCTCTGTAATAATGAGTGACTCAGATCAGTGTGCTCTGTAATAATGAGTGACTCAGATCAGTGTGCTCTGTAATAATGAGTGACTCAGATCAGTGTGCTCTGTAATAATGAGTGACTCAGATCAGTGTGCTCTGTAATAATGAGTGACTCAGATCAGTGTGCTCTGTAATAATGAGTGACTCAGATCAGTGTGCTCTGTAATAATGAGTGACTCAGATCAGTGTGCTCTGTAATAATGAATGACTCAGATCAGTGTGCTCTGTAATAATGAATGCTCTGTAATGAGTGACTCAGATCAGTGTGCTCTGTAATAATGAGTGACTCAGATCAGTGTGCTCTGTAATAATGATCAGTGTGCTCTGTAATAATGAAGATCAGTGTGCTCTGTAATAATGAGTGACTCAGATCAGTGTGCTCTGTAATAATGAGTGACTCAGATCAGTGTGCTCTGTAATAATGAATGACTCAGATCAGTGTGCTCTGTAATAATGAGTGACTCAGATCAGTGTGCTCTGTAATAATGAATGACTCAGATCAGTGTGCTCTGTAATAATGAATGACTCAGATCAGTGTGCTCTGTAATAATGAATGACTCAGATCAGTGTGCTCTGTAATAATGAATGACTCAGATCAGTGTGCTCTGTAATAATGAGTGACTCAGATCAGTGTGCTCTGTAATAATGAATGACTCAGATCAGTGTGCTCTGTAATAATGAGTGACTCTGATCAGTGTGCTCTGTAATAATGAATGACTCAGATCAGTGTGCTCTCAGATCAATAATGTGTGCTCTTAGCCCTCCTTGTCAGTAGGTTTGTAATAATGAATGGCTTGGTAAAGATTGTATAGTAACTGGAGTACAGGAGAGGTTAGCCCTCCTTGTCAGTTCAGGTTTGTAATAATGAATGGCTTGGTAAAGATTGTGTAGTAACTAGAGTACAGGAGAGGTTAGCCCTCATTGTCAGTTCAGGTTTGCAGTGCTGCCTTTTCAACGTGATCCGGCGAGACTCTGCTGCTATTTATAGCACAAAGAGATTGCAGAATGGACCGGTATGCATGGGAGCCAGCAAAGCACAGCATAGCACAGCACAGCACAGCACTGCACTGAACAGCACAGCACTGCACAGCACAGCACTGCACACATACAGGGAACAGTTTCCACCTGCATATACACAGCTGCTCTGTGCGTCAGGGCTTTTTACAGCACGTAATTAAAATAAAGCTTTTCAAGACCCAAGAGGGGAACTGTAACATAGTAGTGCAATGCTCCAAACCCCTTCTTTGATAACAGCAGCACCAGGAATGGGAAAAAAAAACAACAGATTTGTTTTAAATTGAAAAAACTATGAGTATTCAGACCTATCATGTATGTAAATTGTGTGAAATTGTAGGCACAGTAACATGCGTGTGCTGTCCTAATTGTAATGTAGTCCTTTCTTTATATAAAACACATCTATATAAAGCTTATCTGTGGCAGACATCATTTAGCATAGCTGTAAATACAAAATGAGAGCTATCAGTAGCATGGAAAAGGAATCACTGTGAAATGAATCACTCTATCCACACGTAACATTTCAAACCTGCTTCCATACACCCCCACATTCTGAAAAAGGAATCACTGTGTCTATCCACCTGTAACATTTCAAACCTGCTTCATACATCTCCACATTCTGAAAAAGGAATCACTGTGCCTCTATCCACACGTACCATTTCAAACCCGCTTCCACACACCTGTTTACAGCACTCTAAACAGACAGGCAGTGCACCTCCACGATAAGCATATACATGTACTCAATGACTTGTGCCAATGAATCCCACTTCAGCTGGATTAATCAGAACAGTTTCAAGAATGTTTCTCGAGATGGGTATTGTAGTGTGGACTGGGCTTACATGTGAAGCCATGTTCAGACTCCAGTCACCAGGCAACAGTGAACACTGACACCCGTTTTACTGCAGGTGGTTTACTTACAAAAAACAACTGCATTACCCAGAAATAGTTCCGACAACACTAGTATAAATATCTTCTGATGAATAAATAAACACAAACACACTATATACAGCATTCTTCCCAAGAAGATGACAGATACGTTTTCACTGCCTGAAACTGAGCACCAATCTACAGATAAAATCTACAACTATACAGATGTTTTTCTATCAAAACTACAACTCTGATTTAACTAGCTGTCTGTTGAAATGACCCCAAAGAGGGATCTTCAGAAGTGTGGAGATCGCGGAGCTGCACAGTGTGGAGACCGGGGAGCTGCACAGTGTGGAGACCGGGGAGCTGCATGCTCATTCAAAGAGGGATCTTCAGAAGCGGGAAGACCGCGGAGCTGCACACTCATTCAAAGAGGGATCTTCAGAAGCATGGAGACCAGGGAGCTGCACAGTGTGGAGATCGAGGAGCTGCACACTCATTCAAAGAGGGATCTTCAGAAGCGTGAAGGCCAGGGAGCTGCACACTCATTCAAACAGGGATCTTCAGAAGTGTGGAGACCAGGGAGCTGCACAGTGTGGAGACCGGGGAGCTGCACACTCATTCAAAGAGGGATCTTCAGAAGCGTGGAGATCAGGGAGCTGCACAGTGTGGAGACCAGGGAGCTGCACGCTCATTCAAAGAGGGATCTTCAGAAGTGTGGAGACCAGGGAGCTGCACAGTGTGGAGACCGAGGAGCTGTACACTCATTCAAAGAGGGATCTTCAGAAGTGTGGAGACCAGGGAGCTGCACACTCCTTCAAAGAGGGATCTTCAGAAGTGTGGAGACCGGGGAGCTGCACAGTGTGGAGATCGAGGAGCTGCACGCTCATTCAAAGAGGGATCTTCAGAAGTGTGGAGACCAGGGTGCTGCACACTCATTCAAAGAGGAATCTTCAGAAGCGTGGAGACCAGGGAGCTGCACAGTGTGGAGATCAGGGAGCTGCACGCTCATTCAAAGGGGGATCTTCAGAAGCATGAAGACCAGGGAGCTGCACGCTCATTCAAAGACAGATCTTCAGAAGCGTGGAGACCAGGGAGCTGCACGCTCATTCAAAGCGTGGAGATCGAGGAGCTGCACGCTCCTTCAAAGAGGGATCTTCAGAAGCGTGGAGACCAGGGAGCTGCACAGTGTGGAGACCGGGGAGCTGCACGCTCATTCAAAGAGGGATCTTCAGAAGTGTGGAGACTAGGGAGCTGCACAGTGTGGAGACTGGGGAGCTGCATGCTCCTTCAAAGAGGGATCTTCAGAAGCGTGGAGACCAGGGAGCTGCACAGTGTGGAGATCAGGGAGCTGCACGCTCATTCAAAGAGGGATCTTCAGAACCATGAAGACCGGGGAGCTGCATGCTCATTCAAAGAGAGATCTTCAGAAGCGTGGAGACCAGGGAGCTGCACGCTCATTCAAAGTGTGGAGATCGAGGAGCTGCACGCTCCTTCAAAGAGAGATTTTCAGAAGCGTGGAGACCAGGGAGCTGCACAGTGTGGAGACCGGGGAGCTGCACGCTCCTTCAAAGAGAGATTTTCAGAAGCGTGGAGACCAGGGAGCTGCACGCTCATTCAAAGACAGATCTCCAGAAGCGTGGAGACCAGGGAGCTGCACGCTCATTCAAAGTGTGGAGATCGAGGAGCTGCACGCTCCTTCAAAGAGGGATCTTCAGAAGCATGGAGACCAGGGAGCTGCACAGTGTGGAGACCGGGGAGCTGCACGCTCCTTCAAAGAGAGATTTTCAGAAGCGTGGAGACCAGGGAGCTGCACAGTGTGGAGACCGGGAAGCTGCATGCTCATTCAAAGAGGGATCTTCAGAAGGGTGAAGGCAAGGGAGCTGCACACTCATTCAAAGAGGAATCTTCAGAAGTGTGGAGACCGGTGAGCTGCACGCTCATTCAAAGAGGGATCTTCAGAAGCATGAAGATCGGGGAGCTGCACACTCATTCAAAGAGAGATCTTCAGAAGCGTGGAGACCAGGGAGCTGCATGCTCATCCAAAGTGTGGAGATCGAGGAGCTGCACGCTCCTTCAAAGAGGGATCTTCAGAAGTGTGGAGACCAGGGAGCTGCACAGTGTGGAGGCCGGGGAGCTGCACACTCATTCAAAGAGGGATCTTCAGAAGCGTGAAGACCAGGGAGCTGCACACTCATTCAGAGGGATCTTCAGAAGCGTGGAGACCAGGGAGCTGCACACTCATTCACAGAGGGATCTTCAGAAGTGTGGAGACCAGGGAGCTGCACAGTGTGGAGATCGGGGAGCTGCACCCTCATTCAAAGAGTGATCTTCAGAAGTGTGAAGAACAGGGAGCTGCACAGTGTGGAGACCGGGGAGCTGCACACTCATTCAAAGAGGGATCTTCAGAAGCGTGAAGACCAGGGAGCTGCACACTCATTCAAAGAGGGATCTTCAGAAGCGTGGAGACCAGGGAGCTGCACACTCATTCAAAGAGGGATCTTCAGAGCCATGGAGACCAGGGAGCTGCACAGTGTGGAGATCGGGGAGCTACAAGCTCATTCAAAGAGGGATCATCAGAAGCGTGGAGACCAGGGAGCTGCATACTCATTCAAAGAGGAATCTTCAGAAGTGTGGAGACTGGGGAGCTGCACACAGTAAATGAGATCTGTCAGAACAGGGTGAAACTACAGTACTAACGGACCCCTGAGATGATTGACAGCGACCCCCAGCCATTCAGAGCGGATAAGAGACAGGACAGACAACAAGTATAAAAACTACACAAACTAGAGAGGATTTCTAAATGATTATTTTTGGTAAGAACTTAAAAAATAGCGAGTGGTTTTAAAGACATTTATCGTATATACATTTATTTCAGTCGAACTCATATTTTGGGGAATTCGACGTTTAACGGGTTTTACCAATTAATATCAAAAAGTAGCAAGCATAATAAACCATAAGACTGTCCTAAAAATTGAGATTGGGTTATAAATTTATAAAATAAAATGTCATATGTTAGATTAAGGCAAAAAGGAAAGGAGAAAGAGACACTTATCATTTTTAATAAATAAATAAATATTTTTTGATGACTTATTTTACTACTTTTTTCATGTTCATGTTTAATTGTTGTAAAGCGCTTTGAGATACTGTTGTATTAAAGGCGCTATATAAATAAATAAGCGTGATCACTTACTTACCATACACTTAACATGCTGTGCCATCCTGCTTCACTGAAGCTATAGGACAGGTGAATGACAGGATTACAGATTTTGTATTTGTTAAGTGAATAATAAAATAGAGCTCCTTCTATTTCCTTTGCCTGAAATTGTAAAATTCAAAATATGACTTAAAACAGTAAAAGAAAAAGAAAAAAGCCCTTTGTTATTAACCCTTTAATCCGTGGCACGCTCAAATGGGGACGGAGAACCTTTACATGGGGACATGTGGAGATCCACATGAGGATGCCATTCTCTCCATATAAAGCAATGAGAAAAACCTGAACATTTTTTTAAATGAACAATATATTTTGTCTTGTGTCCAAAACTATTTTTTAAAGCTATTTTTAAAGCTACTGACTGCATTAAAAGGGTTCACCACTTAGCAATCCCCTCTTAAGCAGACTCTTTTAACCCCTATGCTTTGCTTCCCTTCCACTACATTTTTAATCACAGCAGAGGCCATTACCAGACCCATGGCTTATCGCAATCCATGCCGTATCAATGAAACTGCAAAGCGTGGGCGCTAGCATGCAGAGTTTTAACAATGATGTCTCCACATGTATAGCCCTTTTCATTTGCATATCCTCCCATCACAGTAATAATGTCCTAACGGTCCAGGTTGACCTATATTGCCCTGCAGCAGAAGCATTTAAATGAGTTAGATGTACAAATGTAGCTAATGCACCTATTCTTGATGAGTAAAAACACATGCTTCTCATTAAACAAGATACCCAAGTTACATATCCCCGCAAAGCACTTACATACCATGTTATGTAGATTATAACATCATTTCATAACAAGCGTGTTGAAACTGGTAAAGCATTTCTCCAAGCTAATTCACAAGCCTTTCCCCGACAGCATTATTTTCACACAGCCACCATGTTCTGCCTATATGGGATTTTTCTGCAGTCAGATTTTCAAACACGCCTCTCGTGTTCTTTGCATTGAACGCTCATTAGGTAACTCCGTCATCAGTCCGAGCAGAAGAGATCCGGTTCTGTAGCCCACAATCTGGGACTGAGAGAGACCCGATTCAAATCGTTCTGATCTCGATCTGCTGCTGACGATTGATTCTACTCTCAAGTCAGTTCAGATGGGAATGTGGACTTAGTTACACTGCTAAAATGACAGTGATGGAGGAAAGTTACATCAACGAAAAGGAGTGGAGGTCTAAGGTTAGTAAACTGGGTTGGGTTGGGAAGGGGGTGGAGGTGAGTGGTGCTAGGGCACCAGCATCACTGTCGAGTCCTCCTTGAGGGGTCGTGAGCTTGTCGATGAAACACCGGAGATGGGAGGTGCCCTCCATGATGAGCCCTGTGAAGTGCCCCACCCAGCCCAGTCCAGACGGGTGCCATGCTGAGGCGCTGTGGCTGATCCCTGGAGCCAGCATTACATTTCAGCCCTCAACACTGGGCCAAAAATCCACATGACCTGAAGGAAAAGCGCTGAAGGCTCATACATTACAGTGAAGCACATTCTTGGTTGGTCCCCACCACTGCTATCTCATTTCATCTTGGAGAAAGGTGAGAGTCCAATATTACCATGATTTAAATGACAGCTGCTCTCATGTAATAAAAATCAGCATCATATTCCTCTCTGAAAATGTTTCCAATTTTCCAAAATAGGTGTCACAGTACATTGTGTAACATTTTGTAACAAACACCCACGGTCATACACCTCCACTACACTGTATTTATACAGCTCCCCTTGGGGGAACACTTGCAATACATATTCTTTTATTATCCATAATAGAGAAAGGCAGGGTTTGCATTAGTGCTTTTAATGTGCTGTTTTAACTGTAATGTACTGTAGTGGAGAACTTCTCATGCCATGATAAGGTTTTAATAGCTGTGCAGCTGGTGTTTACACAGTATCTCAGATGAGCAAATCCTTTTCTTTGTCCATGGCAGAGCAGAGATCAGTAATAGTACAGGTATCTGTGTGAAGGCTGTAACCCAAACGATGAGCATATATTTGATTTCTGTTTTTAATTATGCCTGAGAGGAGACTGGTTGATTTTTTTTTTTTATAGTGCAGTAACGCACCCCAGAAGGGTACTTACATATGCTATGCATTCATCCTGGCTTGTGTACATGTTAATCAGGGAGAGTGGTTAGAATCCCACCCTGGCTTGTGTACATGTTAATCAGGGAGTGTGGTTAGAATCCCACCCTGGCTTGTGTACATGTTAATCAGGGAGTGTGGTTAGAATCCCACCCTGGCTTGTGTACATGTTAATCAGGGAGTGTGGTTAGAAAGGGGTGTACCCAGCAGCTGCTTGCAGCCCTGCTCATTCAGTTCAATCCTCCTACAGTACAAAACCAAAGGGGACTGACTGCCAGCGGCTTCCTACTGCCGACATTCTCCACTCTTCGGCTGGCCTTTGTTCAGTGCTGCAATGATGCAACGCACTGGGAGGCACGGTAGCTGGGTTCAAGCTTCAATGCTCAATTACAGCAAAGCTGTAACACTCTAGGAGGTAAACAAAAAGTCTCACTAAATATCCGCACGCGCAGTTCAGCAGAGCTAATTCAGTGTATTAAGTGTGAGTGAGCAATGAAATTCTCTCTGCCTGCTCCCTCCCTCTCCCAGAATCTATAACTATTACAGCCAACTAACTTGCTATAGATTGTGAACTTGTTTTTTTACCTGTCTATGTATATGCATGCGTTTATGTATATGTGTGACTGTGTACGCATGCATATGTGTGTGTGTGCTTGTGTACGCATACATATGTGTATACAGAATATATAAAAAATTATTGCAATAACAGCCTCCTGCTGGTGTTTGAACCTCACGCTTGCAGAGACAGTAGCGAGCGTGGTTGTTTTTACGATCTACTGTTCTGATGAGTTTGTTTGCAAAACACTTGAAGAGCCAGTATCATGTCATATACAAGCTGAAACATTACCCATGGGATGAACAGCATTAGACCTTCCTGTTGATTTTCTATCTTCTCGATTTATCCTGCAATAACACTCAGTACTTTCCCTGAATTACAAGCAGCTTTGTGTAACTCTGCTCTTCCCCGATGCTGAGTGAATGTGCTTACGCTCTTGGCTGTGCCTCAGAATAAGCGTCACCACTCTTTCCAGTCAGGGAGCAGGAAGAAGCACAACTCTTCAGTAAGCGTTTGTGTCACTACAGGTCATTGTGTCACTACAGGTCATTTCAAAGCAAGGTGTTTAAAGCACAAAACAGAAGATACTTACTGTTTTCTATGGTGGGATCATAGGAGTCAACGAACTGGCCTTCAACAAACTGAATCGTCAATGAGGACTTCCCTGCAAAACAGAAATCATGTACATGCTGTTATTATTAGCTATTGGTCTCCTGTCACAGTAAGCTGTCCCCTCATACTGACACAGCTTCTAGGCTCTACAAGGATTCAGAGCTTGGAGAGGAGTCCTGATGAACACTCAACTCCCTGAAAGGGGGAGACTCAAGTTGCGTTCAACAATTGAGGCTAGTATTGAACAATACTACATTGTCTATAGGAGAGCCAAGACCTTTTTGTTGGTCCTTGACATTATGGTTTAAAATATATATTCTTGTCTGTGTGCCAAATGCATATGTTACCGTTCATAGCACATCTGGACACTGGCAGTGTTGAGGGGAGCCAGGGTAAGGGTTTAAAAACTTTCAACGGAATTCATTTTACGCGGTTATCACGAATGTCCAGAAGGTGGTGCTGGTGAATATCAGTTTGTGTTCTTAGGGATAACTGATCTATCTACACCAGGTTAATGCTTGCATTGTGCAAGAGCAGCACATGCACATTTTCTCTTGATGGGACCAGTTTAGTGTTATTAATTTCTACCATTGATTGATGTACATTTATAGATGATATATTGTATAATGATGTAGTATAACAGCAATACAGTACCGGTACAGTATTACTATATCACAGCTGAAAGTGGTTTTAATTCAATTTACTGTATCTTTCTAAATTAAATGTACTGTGTCTTTCTAAATTAAATGTACTGTATCGTTCTAAATTAAATTTACTGTATCTTTCTAAATTAAATGTACTGCATCTTTTGAAATTAAATGTACTGTATCTTTTGAAATTAACTGTATATTTTTAAATTAAATGTGCTATATCTTTTTTAATTAAATGTACTGCATCTTTTTGTTTGCAATGCTTTCCACGTGTATTCTTTTATCTTGCGGGCAGAGAAGACGTCATGCCACCATGACTGTGCTGTTCGGCTAGTATTTAAACCCGGGGACTAGTGAGCTTCTACACTTCACTCCCACCTCAACACCTTGTAGCTTCCATCTCTGTTTAGTACAGGACAGTGCTGTTGATGGAAACGCAATCTAAATCTAAAAACAGTTGTATGTTTTGATGCACTGCTCCATATACAGCAGATCAACAGTCCAATAGAATTGCCATTTAAATTCAAGAAGCCACCATCCAATATCTGAGAGTGCTTGTGTACTACAATAGCATTTCAGCACAATGCCTGCGCAGCTACTGTACAGGATGGGGAAATCTATCAAGCCTGAAGCTGTTGCAAGAGCAGAACCATACATCAAATCAGTCTATCCAATGGAAAGAATAGTAGTAAATTGGGTTGTGAACCTTTTCTTACCATAAATACTGAAAATTGAACCAGCAAGTGGACCTTATTTACGCACAAGTCAATGAAAAGCACCATTGGGATTGCAATGGACCCAACAGCAATGAGCAGGCTGTAAATAAAACAGTCATTGACATAGCTGCCTTCAAACCCCTTCCGATGCTTTCATAGTGTAGGTCCATTACATACAGTAAGACGAATCTCTGCTGCTGCCAGTCACAGTCTAGCTGGTGCAGGCTTTGGATGCTGTGCGTGAGCACACACTTCGACAGTGCAATGCTGAGAGTCCCGCCGTCCCTCCTACAGTACATACAAGCTGTGATAGGGGACCTGCACCACTGCATGCTGCGTCTGGTACACTTCCCTCCTACAATACAGACAAGCTGTGATAGGGGACCTGCACCACTGCATGCTGTGTCTGGTACACTTCCCTCCTACAATACATACAAGCTGTGATAGGGGACCTGCACCACTGCATGCTGTGTCTGGTACACTTCCCTCCTACAATACAGACAAGCTGTGATAGGGGACCTGCACCACTGCATGCTGTGTCTGGTACACTTCCCTCCTACAATACAGACAAGCTGTGATAGGGGACCTGCACCACTGCATGCTGTGTCTGGTACACTTCCCTCCTACAATACAGACAAGCTGTGATAGGGGACCTGCACCACTGCATGCTGTGTCTGGTACACTGGCTGAGATAGGGGACCTGCACCACTGCATGCTGTGTCCTCCTACAATACAGACAAGCTGTGATAGGGGACCTGCACCACTGCATGCTGCGTCTGGTACACTTCCCTCCTACAATACAGACAAGCTGTGATAGGGGACCTGCACCACTGCATGCTGCGTCTGGTACACTTCCCTCCTACAATACAGACAAGCTGTGATAGGGGACCTGCACCACTGCATGCTGCGTCTGGTACACTTCCCTCCTACAATACAGACAAGCTGTGATAGGGGACCTGCACCACTGCATGCTGTGTCTGGTACACTTCCCTCCTGCAATACATTATAGCTACTTGAAGAAATTCGATGGCAACCTGTGACGAAGTGCCCCGTGTGTATTTTCTGTTATATGTTGCGTGTGATGTGTTAAATGTTTGTGTGTACTCATTGGTACACGGGATATAAATGGGTCTGTGTTTCACGTGTGTTTAGAAATATATATTTGTATTTAGGCACGAGGATTGCACAGCACTTCACGTGCAAGTAAAAAGTAATATGTGAGCACGGGGAATTGCACTTTATTAATTCACGTGCAGCTGTACCGAGACTTCAATTGAATGATTGATTAGCAATCGAGTCTTGGTAAGCTGCATAAAAACAGCATGTTTTCACCCATTCGGGGTTGGGTGTTTGGTGAGTGGCGAACGGGAGAGAGAGGAGAAATTATTTACAATTGCTATTGCATGCTGGTGGGACCAGCACGATACTTGTTAATTTATCAACTCACCGTGTTTGTCAGTGTGTCTGTCCGCGCACCGTTTTGTTAAGTATAGTCCGTTTTTGTTTGCCTCTTTTATTTTGGCGTAGAGTGCCGTGTCCTGTTTCTGTTTGTTTGTTAAACCCTTTTATTTTTCAATAAACCGGCGCAAGCAGGCACCATCATCATTTCACATTCATCTGTCCTGTCTGTGTATTTCATTCCTTCCTGGTTTTGACGCCGCCTACTTCGGCCGTCTCTGTGACACAACCTCATCATGGCATTCCTAAAAAGAGCAAAGCTGTTGTGGTTCTGTCTACGCAGCATCATGTAGCAGCCAATGTAGCAGGTGAGAACCACAAGCCAGAGATCATCTTGCACAGTAATCAGAATAAGGGAGGTGTAGACAACCTTTACCCTCTGGCAATATCCTTCACTTGTCACTGAAAGACAAACAGGTGGCCAATGGTCCTGTTTTATAATATGCTCGACTCAGCTGCAGTGGCTGCCCTGGTTGTGTGTCTATCTGTGCAACCAACATGACTGCAAAACAATCCCAGAGGTTGAAGGTGACACCTTTTACTACAGCTGGGGGGTGAACTCACCCAAGAACAAAGTAATGTTCGTCTGCAAAACCCAACGAGTATTCATCAGCCAGGAGTGAAGCTTGCTCTACAGCTGGGGGGTGAACTCACCCAAGAACAAAGTAGTGTTCGTCTGCAAAACCCAACGAGTATTCATCAGCCAGGAGTGAAGCTTGCTCTACAGGTGGGGGGTGAACTCACCCAAGAACAAAGTAATGCTCGTCTGCAAAACCCAATGAGTATTCATCAGCCAGGAGTGAAGCTTGCTCTACAGCTGGGGGGTGAACTCACCCAAGAACAAAGTAGTGTTCGTCTGCAAAACCCAACGAGTATTCATCAGCCAGGAGTGAAGCTTGTTCTACAGTTGCTGCTCAATGGAAGGATGTTGGCCAGCAGGCAGCAACACACAAACCCAGTTGCACAAAAAAGATGTCCTCTTTGCCCACATTCATCAGACAAGAAATCCAGGCTTATCTGTGAAGGTTGTCACAAGCATGTGTGCAAAGACCATGGACAAACAACACTTCTTTGTAATGACTGTGTGTAATACTGGTAGACTGCCATTTCATTTCTCAATAATATCACTATTTGTAGTATAATTCATGTGATGAAAATATATGATTTAAAAGAATACATATATTTCATGTGTGAAATAATTTTGTTTTGGTACCAAACAACAAAAACAGTTTTCTACTTCAAAAAAGTAACTTGCACACACTATACAAAGTGGGGTCCAATCGGTGTAGTTGTGTTCAGTGTTCAATGTGTCCTGGTGAGGGTTAAATACAGGAAATGGACAAACATCATTTAATTAGCCAGCCAGGCCAATTACTGTTGTGTCCACTGTGTAACTGTAATGATCTTATTGGTCACTACACCATGGTGGAAACAATATGACAAATAAGATGACAGTTTATTATCAGTGAAGAAGCTTTATTATCAAGCAGCATTATTTAAATCATGTTAACCTAATTAATCTGTATTCATTTGGACAAGAAAGTACATTTAGAAAACAATCAACATACTTGAGCAGTAATAATAACAATGACCTACACAACATAGGTCAGATTGTTTCTGGTTTTATTAACCCTCAATGCTGTTCTTACACACTGTTGAAAGTGCAATCATAGCTAAAGTTTCCCAGCTATCTAGAGTTTGGGTTCAAACTCAGTGGCTTGTCTTGCCTCCCCTTAACATTCCATGCATGTGTTCAAGATTGAAAGGAATAATTGCTCATTGTAAAGGACTACGTTGTATTATTTAAAAAAGAAGGCTGATCCCTGAAGCCAGCATTATACTTCAGCAATCAACACCGGACCAACAGGAAATCCACATTACCTGGAGGAAAAGGTTCATATATTACAGTGAAGCTACGTCTTGTTTGGTCTCCACCACTACTATCTCATTTCATCTTGTATTCTCTGTATTAGACTGTTTGTAATGTAATGGTTTAAGTTCTTTTTTGCATCTGTGTGAAGTGTTTTGGGATCTTTGTGATGAAAGGCGCTATAGAAATGTGAGCTGTGCTTGCTGCCTGGCTGCATCAGGATTGCCTGAGCACTGAGGGTGTGCTGCTGGAATGGCTCCAGATAAGAGTTTGGGTCATCGAGTAACGTGCTCTCCAATGTAGACACGAGCATCCTGATTTTCAGAAAAGTCAACGTGAAAAACAGATCACAAAACAGCTTTGCGACACCAGACGAGTGGCAAACTGTATTTTAAAAAGTCCTATAAGTCAGTGGCGCAATGGCATGTAAGGGTGTGTGCTTTATGAAGATGCACTCGCATTACAGCTTGTTAAGCAACTGAAGTCCATAAATAGTTCTATTTTGCAAATAATGTCTTATTTTCAAAAGGTGCAAAACACTGATGTGCCCCCTTATACCCCAAAATACACTCGCTAATTAAGACAACCCCTCTCGTGTGTTATTTAAACTGCAACCGCTGACTGGGCTACGGAGGTGTAATCGACCATAGAGGATATCAAAGCGCTACCAATTGTAATACTGCAGCACAAGCCACACTACCCTGAAATCAGAATAGTTTGTCCCCGTCAGACATTTCTAGAACTGCGTCCAATACAAGATATGCTTAGAATCAGACTGGATCAGTCATAAGCACAAGTCACAAAAGGACAACTGAACCTGAGTCTGTTGGAAATAAAGATATATAATTAGGTGGCAAAACAACTTGCAGTGTAAATGCATTGTGACCTTCATTTTCTCTCTAAAAATGCACCTCCTGAAAATCAGGCTCTATGTGAGTAAAGTGTATTTTAGGTGAGTAAAAGTCACGAGTACTTTCAATAAATACTGTACATACTTCAATGCTAATCTATGGAATATGCATTAGCTACAGCCTTACATTTTAAATGTAATGTTACTACTGTGCAAAAACTTTTACAATAAAAACAAATACAACAATTACTCTTATTTGCTTTATTGACCACAAACACCATGGCTGAGAAGCAAATAACCACAGAAATAGACGGGACTATGTATGACAGGGATGGCTGAAGTGGTGAAGTCAGGCCAGACGCAGGAAGGAAATACACAGCCAGTACTGCAGGTGCAAAGCCATTTGCCACGTTTTATTTTCAACAATATAAAACAAAATAAAAGTTTTTAAACAAACAGCAACACTTGCTCACAGAGCAAAATAAGGCTTTAAACAAAACAAATGTCGAACACAACATAAAACACCAGACGCACAGCTCAGGCTGGGCAGATCGCTTTCACTGATCCTCTATTTTTTTCTTTTCCTTTTTTTTTCTCCTCGCTCTCTCGTTCACTCCTTCGAACACCCACCCTGAGCGTAGAGAGCTGCAGGCTTTTATTTACTATGGCAGAGGGGTTAACCATCAATTATCTCATTACCCCTCGGCCACAATCTGCACAAGTTTCCTAATTACTCACTGGCAGAGGATGAGCTGCCAACCTCGCCTCTGCCAGAACACAACTAAACAAAACCAAACACACTGCGATTCGCCATCACATATAAACAATAAGTAAATACAAAAATGAAACAAAACAACAAAGTGGCAGACGGCATCTCGCCCGTCCTCCACATACAAAACAAACAGCTATGCACAGGGGCGGATGGCTACCCCGCTCTGCATAAACAATCTGTTTAAAATAATACCAAAAATAAAAATAAAGCAATACTGTGGCAGACCACAGCTCTGCTCTTTAGAAATTGGCAGGGATGGGGTTAAATTCCCCTACCTGCTTGGGTTCATTGTGTTCAGGTGGCTGGGGTTGATTAAATGATTAACTTAATTAACGATCAATCAGCGCCCAGCCACCTGACATAAAAGGAGGCCTCTGCTTCTCATTTGGGAGGAGGGCGCTGAGGAAGCAGGTTGGTGTTTGTGGTTTTGTGATTTGTGAATTCTACATCCAGTGAAGGCATTGCCCAGCCTGGAAACCTTTATTTTTGTAAGTTTGTTTTTTGTACTGTTTTTTTATTTTTATTTATTTAAATCACTTAATTTTGCCCTTGTGCACTTTTATTTTTGTGTATTTATAATAAAATAATTATTTTTTTGAACTACAGACTGTTTCTGGGCCTCTATCCACTCGCCAGCCTGCCACATATGGTGTTAGAAATGGGATACCACCACCTAGAGGCTCAGAGCAGTATTTTTTTATTTTTTTTGGGAATTTTTGGGATAATTTTTTTTTTAAAAAACATGGGAAAGAAGAGCAGACAGCGGCAAAGGCAGGACAAGCAGCAGCTGAAGAAATGTAAGCTGCTGCAGCCACTGCTGGAGGACCCGGCCAGCCTCTTCCCCTGGTGTTCCTGGTGCGGGAAGGAGGACCATCATTGGCGGTCCTGCCCAGATGTGCCACCGGCAAACTGGTGTGGCCGGTGTGAGGAGGACGGCCACAACTGGGCAGGATGCCCCTACGACCAGGCCCAGGATGATGTGCAGTGTTCACCCCGGGCATCAGGGGCCACCCCACTACCTCCAGCACCACCACCTTCACCACCGTCCCAGGAGATCTGGGACTGGTTGATGCACCCTGAGGCAGACCTTGTCCACGATCTCCCCATAGTTATCAACACGCTGTGGCATCGAGATGGGGAGAGGTGGGAACAGTGCGAGGAACAGCACCACCCGGCGTCCTTCCCAGAGGTTGCCCTCATGGTGGTTAATTATCTGCCGGTAGACATGGGAGATGCCCCGGTCACTCCAATAAAGAGGGGTGAGCCGCCTTCTAGAGAGCCAGAGAGGGGTGAGATATGACCATTGGACTGACAGATTAGGTGGTGACTCGAGTCCAGGTGAAAGTCTCTCCATTACTGATGTTACGCTGATCACCTGTACAGTACTTGAGACTGGTGGTGGTGAGGGTAGGGAGATATTTCCACAGCTGCTATCAGCGGGAATATGAAATATTCCCACCTGAATGTTGCATGTGTACTTTACACATTGGGTTCCTGTTACAGCAGATTAGCATAGGCAGCACAGAAAAGTAAATTCACTTGCAGGTAGATTGGGTGGTCAGGTATTTGTTACTCAGCAGTACTGATTGCTAATCTCAGGACTAACTTAGCTTCCGCTGTCTTCAAAGCACATTACAGTAAGCGCTGCCAGAACTGTACTTCTCACCACGGTGTGTTAAGTTCACAGTTGCCATGAGAACCATATTTTCCCATGTACATGGTTTTCCATTTTCTGTGGCAACAGCCACACTTTCTGTGAGGTGTTAGTTATGGAGGTGTGAATGGCTCTCATATAGCTGTACACTCAGGGTGTTGTTAGTCGTGATAGTGGAAATAGATGGAAGCAACAAGTAAGAGGTCATCGTTAAGGGGGAAATATCTTTAGGGACTTTTCAGTCTAATTATAAATGTGCGACTATCCACTTGAAATCTCAAATAAAATATCTAAAATGTGTGTGCAACAGGCAGTGTTGTGTGAAACACTGCCGTTACAGATTCTGACCGCAATCAGTGAAATAAGATTAAAAGCTGTAAAACCAAGTGTCCCTGAGTGGCTCATCCAGTTAAAGAGCTGCCGCTGGGAGTGCAGGATCAATCACACAGCTTGACGGTGGCAGTTCAAGTCCGGGCTGTGCAAAGAGGCCAAACTTTGCTGGGGACTCTGAAGGGGGCGTCACATTGGCTCTGACGTTCCCAGGGTGGGGGATGGGAAACTGGTAGGTACTCATTCTCCTCATCATGCAACAGTGGACCCTACTGGCCAGACACTGAGCACATTCAGAGTGGATAAAAAGCAGGGCTGATCTCTGTTCTCTGGGATTGGTAGCCCCGCCCACCTCTGCTCTGGACTGCTCTGCATAAAAGCGATTGTGGCTTTAGGCTTGTGAGATCGGAGGATGCTCACACGCCCTCAGAACTGCAGTGAGGAGAAAAAACATAGCTGGACATTCCAAATTGGGGGAACAAATAAATAAAAATAAAAATTGGTCACTGAAAATAAAAAAAAAAAAAAGCTCCAAAACTATGAATGTAGACAAGTCCGGCCTCCTCCCTGTTACATGTGCTTGCTGTGCACAGGGTCGCGGGATCACGCCCGGCCTCCTCCGTTACATGTGCTCGCTGTGCACAGGGTCGCGGGGTAACGCCCAGCCTCCTCCCTGTTACATGTGCTCACTGTTCACAATGGTCACGGGTTCACGCCGAACCTCCTCTGTTACATGTGCTTGCTTTGCTTGTTATAAATACCTGCATGTTCGGACTGCTTCCTGCAGGTACCTGGCAGAGGAGCTGAATTTAGGTGAAATATTTGTCAATATAGCCCACGAACGCTGGCTGTGCTTGTGTCTCACAAGTCTCTCTCTTTTCCCTCAATATTACATTCCCTTTTTCAGTGTACAAATAATTACAGTTATTGCTTCTTAAAAGAAATACCCTCCTCAGGTCCTTCACTATACTGAAGAGTACCAATAACACAGCATGATCCATTATCACTTCTGGAAAAAAATAACCATTCTAAAGACATATGTATGGTAAGCCTTTTGATGTAATGTGTGATAAACAGTTTTAAGAATCCAGCCCAGTATTTCAGTTGTGATCAGTTGTGTCTCAATGCAGCACAACAGTTATAAATAAAAGTGGCAGACTGCATAAAAAGACAAGTCTGTTTGTATTCTCAAACAAATAATTGTAAAGATGAATGCATATAGAATGACTGGGGCTGGGCACTTACTGAAAGATGTGAATGATTATCACTTCTTCAAATACAAAATATAGAGCAAAATACAGTCTAGAAAATACAATGCAGAGCAACCCGTCCAGCAAGTGCATTTACTTTACATCAATTTACTCCCATACAGAATGGCTGGGTGAGGCGGACTCTGTATTTACTGTACATAAGAACATAAGAACATAAGAAAGTTTACAAATGAGAGGAGGCCATTCGGCCCATCTTGCTCGTTTGGTTGTTAGTAGCTTATTGATCCCAGAATCTCATCAAGCAGCTTCTTGAAGGATCCCAGGGTGTCAGCTTCAACAACATTACTGGGGAGTTGATTCCAGACCCTCACAATTCTCTGTGTAAAAAAGTGCTTCCTATTTTCTGTTCTGAATGCCCCTTTGTCTAAACTCCATTTGTGACCCCTGGTCCTTGTTTCTTTTTTCAGGCTGAAAAAGTCCCTTGGGTCGACACTGTCAATACCTTTTCGAATTTTGAATGCTTGAATTAGGTCGCCACGTAGTCTTCTTTGTTCAAGACTGAACAGATTCAATTCTTTTAGCCTGTCTGCATAAGACATGCCTTTTAAACCTGGAATAATTGTGGTCGCTCTTCTTTGCACTCTTTCTAGAGCAGCAATATCTTTTTTATAGCAAGGTGACCAGAACTGAACACAATATTCAAGATGAGGTCTTACTAATGCATTGTACAGTTTTAACATTACTTCCCTTGATATAAATTCAACGCTTTTCACAATGTATCCGAGAATCTTGTTGGCCTTTTTTATAGCTTCCCCACACTGTCTAGATGAAGGAATTTCTGAGTCAACAAAAACTCCTAGGTCTTTTTCATAGATTCCTTCTTTAATTTCAGTATCTCCCATATGATATTTAGAATGCATATTTTTATTTCCTGCGTGTAGTACCTTACACTTTTCTCCATTAAATGTCATTTGCCATGTGTCTGCCCAGTTTTGAATCTTGTCTAGATCATTTTGAATGACCTTTGCTGCTGCAACAGTGTTTGCCACTCCTCCTATTTTTGTGTCGTCTGTGAATTTAACATGTTTGCTTACTATACCAGAATCTAAATCATTAATGTAGATTAGAAATCTGTATTTACTCCCATACAGAATGGCTGGGTGAGGCGGAATCTGTATTTACTCTCATACAGAATGGCTGCGTGAGGCGGAATCTGTATTAACTCCCATACAGAATGGCTGGGTGAGGCGGAATCTGTATTTACTCCTATACAGAATGGCTGGGTGAGGCGGAATCTGTATTAACTCCCATACAGAATGGCTGGGTGAGGTGGAATCTGTATTTACTCCCATACAGAATGGCTGGGTGAGGTGGAATCTGTATTTACTCCCATACAGAATGGCTGGGTGAGGTGGAATCTGTATTTACTCCCATACAGAATGGCTGGGTGAGGTGGAATCTGTATTTACTCCCATACAGAATGGCTGGGTGAGGCGGAATCTGTATTAACTCCCATACAGAATGGCTGGGTGAGGTGGAATCTGTATTTAATACAGAATGGCTGCGTGAGGCGGAATCTGTATTAACTCCCATACAGAATGGCTGGGTGAGGTGGAATCTGTATTTACTCCCATACAGAATGGCTGGGTGAGGTGGAATCTGTATTTACTCCCATACAGAATGGCTGGGTGAGGTGGAATCTGTATTTACTCCCATACAGAATGGCTGCGTGAGGTGGAATCTGTATTAACTCCCATACAAAATGGCTGGGTGAAGTGGAATCTGTATTAACTCCCATACAGAATGGCTGGGTGAGGTGGAATCTGTATTTACTCTCATACAGAATGGCTGGGTGAGGTGGAATCTGTATTTACTCCTATACAGAATGGCTGGGTGAGGTGGAATCTGTATTTACTCCCATACAGAATGGCTGCGTGAGGTGGAATCTGTATTAACTCCCTGTGGCAGAGCAAAGCTCTGCCCTTTAAATTGGCAGAGATGGGGTTAACTTCCCCTGCCTGCCTGGGTTTATTATGTTCAGGTGGCTGGGGTTGATTAGTTGATTAGGTTGATTAACGATCAATCAGCGCCCAGCCACCTGATATAAAAGGAGGCCTCTGCTTCTCATTTGGGGAGAAGGGAGCTGAGGAAGCAGGTTGGTGTTTGTTTTGTGGTTTTTGAATTTTCTAAATCCAGTGAAGGCATTGCCCAGCCTGGAAACTTTATTTTTGTGAGTTTTGTTTTTGCTTTATTTATGTTTGAGTATCTGTTATTTTGCCCTTGTGCACTTTATTTTTGTTTATTTATAATAAAATTGTTATTTTTTTGAACTGCAGACTGTCTCTGGGCCTCTATCCACTCGCCAGCCTGCCACATTTGGTGTCAGAAGTGGGATAGCGCCACCTAGAGGCTCAGAGCCGTATTTTTTTTTTTTTTTTTTTTTTTTTTTGAAAAAAAATGGGAAAGAAGAGCAGACAGTGGAAAAGGCAGGACAAGCAGCAGCTGAAGAAATGTAAGCTGCTGCAGCCACCGCTGGAGGACCCGGCCAGCCTCTTCCCTTGGTGTTCCTGGTGCGGGAAGGAGGACCATCGTTGGCGGTCCTGCCCAGATGTGCCACCGGCAAACTGGTGTGGCCGGTGTGAGGAGGACGGCCACAACTGGGCAGGATGCCCGTACAACCAGGCCCAGGAAGAGGTGCAGTATTCACCCCGGGCATCAGGGGCCACCCCACTACCTCCAGCACCACCACCTTCACCACCGTCCCAGGAGATCTGGGACTGGTTGATGCACCCTGAGGCAGACCTCGTCCACGATCTCCCCATAGTTATCAACACGCTGTGGCGTCGGGATGGGGAGAGGTGGGAACAGTGGGAGGAACAACACCACCCAATGTCCTTCCCAGAGGTTGCTCTCATGGTGGTTAATTACCTGGCTGTAGACATGGGAGATGCCCCGGTCACTCCAATAAAGAGGGGTGAGCCGCCTTCCCGAGAGCCAGAGAGGGGTGAGCCGCCTTCCCGAGAGCCAGAGAGGGGTGAGGAGCTGCCGTCGCTCCCAGAGCCAGAGAGGGGTGAGGAGCTGCCGTCGTCCCCAGAGCCAGAGAGGGGTGAGGAGCCGCCGTCGTCCCCAGAGCCAGAGAGGGGTGAGGAGCCGCCGTCGTCCCCAGAGCCAGAGAGGGGTGAGGAGCCGCCGTCGCTCCCAGAGCCAGAGAGGGGTGAGGAGCTGCCGTCGTCCCCAGAGCCAGAGAGGGGTGAGGAGCTGCCGTCGTCCCCAGAGCCAGAGAGGGGTGAGGAGCTGCCGTCGTCCCCAGAGCCAGAGAGGGGTGAGGAGCCTCCGTCGCTCCCAGAGCCAGAGAGGGGTGAGGAGCTGCCGTCGCTCCCAGAGCCAGAGAGGGGTGAGGAGCTGCCGTCGCTCCCAGAGCCAGAGAGGGGTGAGGAGCTGCCGTCGCTCCCAGAGCCAGAGAGGGGTGAGGAGCTGCCGTCGCTCCCAGAGCCAGAGAGGGGTGAGGAGCTGCCGTCGCTCCCAGAGCCAGAGAGGGGTGAGGAGCTGCCGTCGCTCCCAGAGCCAGAGAGGGGTGAGGAGCTGCCGTCGCTCCCAGAGCCAGAGAGGGGTGAGGAGCTGCCGTCGCTCCCAGAGCCAGAGAGGGGTGAGGAGCTGCCGTCGCTCCCAGAGCCAGAGAGGGAGGAGGAGCCTCCGTCGCCCCCAGAGCCAGAGAGGGAGGAGGAGCCGCCGTCGCTCCCAGAGCCAGAGAGGGAGGAGCCGCCGCCGCCGCTCTCAGAGCCCGAGAGGGAGGGGCCGCCTCCGCCACCAGAGAGAGCCGAGCCGCCGGGCCGCCTCCGCCACCAGAGGGAGCCGGGCCGCCGCCTCCGCCACCAGAGGGAGCCGGGCCGCCGCCTCCGCCACCAGAGGGAGCCGGGCCGCCGCCTCCGCCACCAGAGGGAGCCGGGCCGCCGCCTCCGCCACCAGAGGGAGCCGGGCCGCCGCCTCCGCCACCAGAGGGAGCCGGGCCGCCGCCGCCTCCGCCACCAGAGGGAGCCGGGCCGCCGCCTCCGCCACCAGAGGGAGCCGGGCCGCCGCCTCCGCCACCAGAGGGAGCCGGGCCGCCGTCGCCGCCTCCGCCACCAGAGGGAGCCGGGCCGCCGTCGCCGCCTCCGCCACCAGAGGGAGCCGGGCCGCCGTCGCCATGCTACCTTGGACATTCGGGGCCCCCTCAACCAAAGAAGGCTTGGGGGCTCCGACATCAACCCCGCCCACCACCACCCACCATAACAGCCCACCCAAGGGACATAATTGGACTCTTGGGGGGAGGAGGGTGGGGGGAAGGGGGGAGTTGGCCGATTGCGGCCGGTGTACGTTGTACATGGGGGGAGGTGTGTAGCAGAGCAAAGCTCTGCCCTTTAAATTGGCAGGGATGGGGTTAACTTCCCCTGCCTGCCTGGGTTTATTATGTTCAGGTGGCTGGGGTTGATTAGTTGATTAGGTTGATTAACGATCAATCAGCGCCCAGCCACCTGATATAAAAGGAGGCCTCTGCTTCTCATTTGGGAGGAGGGAGCTGAGGAAGCAGGTTGGTGTTTGTTTTGTGGTTTTTTTGAATTTTCTAAATCCAGTGAAGGCATTGCCCAGCCTGGAAACCTTTATTTTTGTGAGTTTTGTTTTTACTTTATTTATGTTTGAGTATCTGTTATTTTGCCCTTGTGCACTTTATTTTTGTTTATTTATAATAAAATTGTTATTTTTTTGAACTGCAGACTGTCTCTGGGCCTCTATCCACTCGCCAGCCTGCCACACTCCCATACAAAATGGCTGGGTGAGGTGGAATCTGTATTAACTCCCATACAGAATGGCTGGGTGAGGTGGAATCTGTATTTACTCCCATACAGAATGGCTGGGTGAGGTGGAATCTGTATTTACTCCCATACAGAATGGCTGGGTGAGGTGGAATCTGTATTAACTCCCATACAGAATGGCTGGGTGAGGTGGAATCTGTATTTACTCCCATACAGAATGGCTGGGTGAGGTGGAATCTGTATTTACTCCCATACAGAATGGCTGGGTGAGGTGGAATCTGTATTAACTCCCATACAGAATGGCTGGGTGAGGTGGAATCTGTATTTACTCCCATACAGAATGGCTGGGTGAGGTGGAATCTGTATTTACTCCCATACAGAATGGCTGGGTGAGGCGGAATCTGTATTTACTCCCATACAGAATGGCTGGGTGAGGTGGAATCTGTATTTACTCCCATACAGAATGGCTGGGTGAGGTGGAATCTGTATTTACTCCCATACAGAATGGCTGGGTGAGGTGGAATCTGTATTTACTCCCATACAGAATGGCTGGGTGAGGTGGAATCTGTATTTACTCCCATACAGAATGGCTGGGTGAGGTGGAATCTGTATTTACTCCTATACAGAATGGCTGGGTGAGGTGGAATCTGTATTTACTCCCATACAGAATGGCTGGGTGAGGTGGAATCTGTATTAACTCCCTGTGGCAGAGCAAAGCTCTGCCCTTTAAATTGGCAGGGATGGGGTTAACTTCCCCTGCCTGCCTGGGTTTATTATGTTCAGGTGGCTGGGGTTGATTAGTTGATTAGGTTGATTAACGATCAATCAGCGCCCAGCCACCTGATATAAAAGGAGGCCTCTGCTTCTCATTTGGGGAGAGGGAGCTGAGGAAGCAGGTTGGTGTTTGTTTTGTGGTTTTTGAATTTTCTAAATCCAGTCAAGGCATTGCCCAGCCTGGAAACTTTATTTTTGTGAGTTTTGTTTTTGCTTTATTTATGTTTGAGTATCTGTTATTTTGCCCTTGTGCACTTTTATTTTTGTTTATTTATAATAAAATTGTTATTTTTTTGAACTGCAGACTGTCTCTGGGCCTCTATCCACTCACCAGCCTGCCACACTCCCCTTGACAAAATGGCTGGGTGAGGTGGAAATCTGTAGGGATACAAAATGGCTGGGTGAGGTGGAATCTGTATTTACTCCCATACAGAATGGCTGGGTGAGGTGGAATCTGTATTTACTCTCATACAGAATGGCTGGGTGAGGCGGAATCTGTATTTACTCCCATACAGAATGGCTGCGTGAGGTGGAATCTGTATTAACTCCCATACAAAATGGCTGGGTGAGGTGGAATCTGTATTAACTCCCATACAGAATGGCTGGGTGAGGTGGAATCTGTATTTACTCCCATACAGAATGGCTGGGTGAGGTGGAATCTGTATTTACTCCCATACAGAATGGCTGGGTGAGGTGGAATCTGTATTTACTCCCATACAGAATGGCTGGGTGAGGTGGAATCTGTATTTACTCCCATACAGAATGGCTGGGTGAGGTGGAATCTGTATTTACTCCCATACAGAATGGCTGGGTGAGGTGGAATCTGTATTTACTCCCATACAGAATGGCTGGGTGAGGTGGAATCTGTATTTACTCCCATACAGAATGGCTGGGTGAGGTGGAATCTGTATTTACTCCCATACAGAATGGCTGGGTGAGGTGGAATCTGTATTTACTCCCATACAGAATGGCTGGGTGAGGTGGAATCTGTATTTACTCCCATACAGAATGGCTGGGTGAGGTGGAATCTGTATTTACTCCCATACAGAATGGCTGGGTGAGGCGGAATCTGTATTTACTCTCATACAGAATGGCTGGGTGAGGCGGAATCTGTATTTACTCCCATACAGAATGGCTGGGTGAGGTGGAATCTGTATTTACTCTCATACAGAATGGCTGGGTGAGGCGGAATCTGTATTTACTCCCATACAGAATGGCTGGGTGAGGTGGAATCTGTATTCACTCCCATACAGAATGGCTGGGTGAGGTGGAATCTGTATTTACTCCCATACAGAATGGCTGGGTGAGGTGGAATCTGTATTTACTCCCATACAGAATGGCTGGGTGAGGTGGAATCTGTATTCACTCCCATACAGAATGGCTGGGTGAGGTGGAATCTGTATTTACTCCCATACAGAATGGCTGGGTGAGGTGGAATCTGTATTTACTCCCATACAGAATGGCTGGGTGAGGTGGAATCTGTATTTACTCCCATACAGAATGGCTGGGTGAGGTGGAATCTGTATTTACTCCCATACAGAATGGCTGGGTGAGGTGGAATCTGTATTCACTCCCATACAGAATGGCTGGGTGAGGTGGAATCTGTATTTACTCCCATACAGAATGGCTGGGTGAGGTGGAATCTGTATTCACTCCCATACAGAATGGCTGGGTGAGGTGGAATCTGTATTTACTCCCATACAGAATGGCTGGGTGAGGTGGAATCTGTATTTACTCCCATACAGAATGGCTGGGTGAGGTGGAATCTGTATTCACTCCCATACAGAATGGCTGGGTGAGGTGGAATCTGTATTTACTCCCATACAGAATGGCTGGGTGAGGTGGAATCTGTATTTACTCCCATACAGAATGGCTGGGTGAGGTGGAATCTGTATTCACTCCCATACAGAATGGCTGGGTGAGGTGGAATCTGTATTTACTCCCATACAGAATGGCTGGGTGAGGCGGAATCTGTATTCACTCCCATACAGAATGGCTGGGTGAGGCGGAATCTGTATTCACTCTCATACAGAATGGCTGGGTGAGGTGGAATCTGTATTCACTCTCATACAGAATGGCTGGGTGAGGTGGAATCTGTATTTACTCCCATACAGAATGGCTGGGTGAGGTGGAATCTGTATCACTCCCATACAGAATGGCTGGGTGAGGTGGAATCTGTATTCACTCTCATACAGAATGGCTGGGTGAGGTGGAATCTGTTACATCAGTTGTATACCTATTGCTTTTTTAGTAACACTTGAATTTCGGTTAATCTGGTCCTGTTTGTTTTACCTGATATGCAATGGGAAGCCCTATATAAAAGTTTACCGCAGTCCAGTACAGTATGTTTGCAGTTCATGGTAATGCTACAGTTCACTATGCTTCTGTTATGCACGTTCTCTTGGGATTGGAAGCTGTCAGACTGTCACATTTCAGCAGTGACTCACCCTGTGGTTGAGAAGAGATAATGGGATTTATCACACAGGATTGCTCTTTTGTACAGTGGTTATGAGGTTTGGGTTTGGGTCTGGGTTTGGGTTGGGGTTTGGGGTCTCTGTTTATCGCTGAGTTCCTCTCTCTTTCCTGCAATGCACCACTTATAGGGCACAACAGAATACTGATGGAAAAGCTGTAAAAATTCAACGTCCTGTACTTCTGCAAAATATAAATGCAAAACCTTCAATCAGTTCTGTCTGCATATGGAAAAGAAAATTGCAGTTTTTTTATAAACCTGGTTGCTGACTATTTTCCTCACTGGTGTCGTGGCAACCCCCCCCCCCCCCCCCACTCTGCATTGTTTTCTGTAAAAAATACAACGTTAAGAAGTTTTTTTGTTATAGCAATGGACTCACGTGAATATACAGGAGTGGCATTTTCTGACCCCAAAATACAACTTGCCACAATTTAATACCTGTTTTTTTCCTACAGAATATGCACTGGAAGTATTTTCTGACACTGCAGTATAATTTACCATCATTTACGGCCTTTTTTTCCTATAAAATACACTAGGGTGGCAATTTCTGGCAAGGTGGCAAATTTCGACAAATATATCTGCTACAAATTACTACTGGCAGTTCATTTATTCTAAACACAAAGCACGAGAATGGAGGCCCAAGAGGGAATACAGGTGTCTAACAGTAACAGTAATTTTGGTTCATTATGTACACCCATTATGTACTCCCATAAGTTTCTTTTTATTTGATTTCATTTCAATATACATTATTACTGTTTTGTAATGGTTAAATTCAATAGCAATCTTGGTAGAATAAACACAGGTATATATTACTTCCTTTTCTTTGTTAATTTGGTCATTTTACCTTTTACAACAGATACACGTGGTTATTCGGAAGACTCGTTCTATAATAAAAACATGCAGTATTGTGATTAATTCTGCAATTATAAAGAAATATAAAGATAGCACAAACATATGCCTGTGAACACTAGCATGTTGCGTTGTCCTGCATTCTTAAAAAGAGGAGGGGGTAAGTTCGGACCATCACCCCATTACAGGCTTGTGACACGAAACGAAACTTGAAACCAGGATACATTTATGACATGCCGAGGTACCAAGCGATAGCTTCGTCTGAACCAGGGCACACTTCCATGTACAGTAGCCCAGTCAGCAAAGACCCAACAGCTCATATTTAAGATATGGAAATATTAGAACAAGTTCAGTTTACAGAAATTTGCATCCCCATATAACATACTATTATAATATATAATTATTATTATATAATTATTATGTAAAAATATCTCGCGTTAAGTACACGTTATGTGCAATTTCAACCAAAACATTTCAACGTACCCCTTGTTGAAATCAAAACACCAAGTACAATTTAAACGCAGTTTTTTTCATGTTCAATAATAAAACCATGTTAATTATTGAGTAATGATTGCAATACAATTAAAACAATATTATAAAAACATGTTTTTAATCGAGGTTTAAAAAGAACAATAGAGGGTGAATCTCTAATAAAAGACGGTATAGAGTTCCAGAGTGTGCGGGCATTAAAACAGAAAGCAGGCTCTCCCATCCTTTAACGACTCACCCTCGGAATGCACAGCAGGCCAGCATCAGCAGAGCTAACAATGCGTTCCTGATATGGAATTAACATGGCATTCAAGCAGTCTGGAGCTAATCCATTCAATGCTTTCAATACTAGTATTAAAACTTTAAAATCAATCCTATAACACACAGGAAGCCAATGCAATGATGCCAACACAGGAGTAATGAGAGCCCTTTTTTTGTTCTCGTTAGCATTCTAGCAGCTGCATTTTGCACAAGCTGCAGGCGTGGTAGAGCATGACATGCAAGTCCATAAAATAAAACATTACAGTAATCTAATCTAGAAAAAATAAAAGCATGTACTAATTTCTCAGCAACTTTAGCAATATTCCTCAAGACGCTAGTAATATGTTTAATATGCAATTCAAAACAAAGTTTAGTCAAAAATAACCCCCAGGTTTCTCACCTCAGATTTTACATTTCAGTTTAACAAACCTAAATCAATGTTTGTCAACTCCATATGTTTCTTAGAGCCTAAAAGTAAGACTTCAGTCTTATCCTGATTTAACTATAGAAAATGTTGAGACATCCAGCTTCTACTATCAGCAAGATAGCTTGATAGCTGTTGTGTCACATGGTTTAACAGATATATAAATCTGTGTATCATCTGCATAGCTGTGAGAATTCACCCCATGTTTATGAATAATCTCCCCAAGTGGAATCATGTATAAAGAGAATAACATGGGAGCAAGAATGGAGCCCTGCGGAACACCACGTGTAATACTGGCTAATCCAGATGTAGATTCTCCTAAGGTAATAAAATATAGTCTATTCAATAAATATGACTTGAACCAATTTCAAACAGTACCAGAAAGGCCCACCCGTTCTCTAAGATGATGAATTAAAATCTCCTGATCCACGGTATCAAAAGCAGCACTCCAGTCTAAAAGGATCAGTACAGATAAACACTCACACATAGATCATTCACCAATTGACCAACACACTCTCAGTGCTATGGTTAGAGAGAAATCCTGATTGAAATTTCTCAAATATGTTGTTATTATTATCAAGCAAACTATTAATTAGTTTAAAAACTTTTTCAAGTACCTCAGCTAAAAAGGAAGGCTTGAAATACGTCTAAAATGACTTAGAAGTGAGCTATCCAGATTCAATTTCTTGAGTAAAGGTTTCACTAAGGCAGTTTTTAAAGAAGCTGGGAACCAAGCTGATGACAAAGAACTATTAACTATATCAAGGACATCATTGGACAGCTCGCTAAACACCTCCTTCAAGAGACTGGCTGGTATAGGAGCCAAAACACAGGTACAAGATTTCATTTGCATAACTGTTTTATTTAAATCTTGTAAATTAATCAAAGAGAAGGAATTTATTTCTGATTCAATTGTTTTAGATGGCATACAGAGCTCAGAATCATTTGTGAAATATGTTCCTTAATATAAAGTATTTTTCCATCATTAACAGATGCGGCCATAATGCCATTTTCAGGTGAAGAAGACAGGTTGACTAATCTATCGATTGCAGAGAAAAGGACTCCAGCATTGTTCTTATTTTCATCAGTAAGATTAGAGAAGTAAGCACATCTTGCTGGCCTTAAGGCTTCATCATACTTCGATAAAAACGGCTTTAGAATATCTTAATGTATTTGTAATGTTGTTTCTCTCCATTTGCGTTCTGCCTTACGACAATCTCTTTTTATTTGACTTTATTCATTCAAGGTGTCCTATGTTTTTTACAAAGATATGGCTTGCTCAACCCCAGATTTACACATCTGATGGAAGCAAAATGAATGTACTCACATACTGTATCAGCAAGGATGCAGTAGCAATCCCTATCCGGCAGCACTCTATCCAACATCACTTCAAATATTCTTAGCTGGGTGAAACTGAAATCAATCCCAGTTTCCTCTGCTAGTCCCCTCTACATTTAAATACCATGGCGATCTATACAGTATTTCACTCCCAGTTAGAGGCCTCTAATGCAAGTCCTGGTGGAATAATCATTATTACAGCATTTGGTCATCGATCCCTGGAATGGAAGTCTCTCTTTTAGCTTTTAAACGATCAATCTCCAGACATGAATAATTAAGAAGGATCAGACAAGGTCCAATGTATTCCCAATCTCATACGTTAGCACTTTTCTACAAGTCAAAATTAACTTTTGCTGACTTGCCTGACTTAAAGAGCAACTTGGAACGGGTATGATCTTAACTAAAGAGTGCGTCTTGTTGTTTAGAATAACTTTTCATATCCTTCCCTGTTTCAGTCATTTCATTCTGATAACTTTTTAAAAACACTCTAGTGGCCTCTACGGAAGGCTCAAAGATGTGTCCTTTCCCAGTACAGCTGGTACACCACTGTGTAACCATTAGCCACTCTGAGCTTTTCAAAAGTCACCAGGACATAATGACGGAAACACAAAATGAGTTTTGAATAACAAGAAAAAGACATTGGTTAAGAAGTGACATTTTATACACCTACCAATGGACATTATAAAAGGCAAGCAAAGTACATTCTGTTGAATGGGAAATCTACTGGCTATCCTTCTATTTTAGGCATTTTGACAACACAATAGAAACAACAATGCAGAAAAATGGCAAATTTCAGGTACACAGGTTCACTCCATTCCTATGTAAATGCAGCTCTTTGCCAAAAGCAAACTACCATCTACTGAATGTGTACCCATATTCAGCTGCTTCTGGAAGCTACTGACATTTACAACAGTATCTGTGCTGGAAAAAAAAATCATATCCAGTGCATTTGTGTGGGAATCAAAGTGTAGTTTTTAGAGTAGAAATTAGCTGTCAAAAACATGGTGTGTTAAAAAAGCAAAGACATTAACTGAGGCTTAATGGAATTTTTTTTTTCAACAGGATTATAATTCATACATTTTAATAGTGTAAGCATTCAACTAAATATAACATGCTATTTTGGATTCAATACTATGAAATGTTATTTTCTTATTTACATTGGATTCAATACTATGCTATACAGCAGGGGTGCATAAAGATTACAGAGCAGAGGGCCACATAGCAATGTGACCATATTGCATGGATTGCAAATTTCAAGCACCTTTTTCAAGTGCATTTATTTGCAAACCTATCAACATTGAGTTTTCAAAATAAGGGAGCTTTTGTAAACTGAATGCCTGATTTGAAGTGAATACCTACATAAGACAAAGGCATACAGCTGTCCCACTGTGTAACTTGGCACAATGACAGACTGTGAAACAGTGCTTCTTCTAATTGCTTTTAAAAGGGAAACACAACCACGCCATGCTTCCCAATCACATTCCCGCTTGGCCTCTGCGGTTCTGACTGTGCTGTAGGTGTAGGAGGCTGATTTGGCTCACTTGCTGTTGATACTTTCATCACACAGCAAGCCTAAAAGACGAGCTATGGCACCTACTTCAAAGGGAACAGTGTGAGTCCCAGCAAATAAGGGTTGACAGGTCTGTATTGGTGTTGCAGGCCATTTCAACATTTCAGCTTAATAAATCACAAACTGAATACATGTAAACCATTTCCTAGTATTTACTCCCTATGTCAATAACTTTAAAAATATTAACTCTGTATTAGCATGTATTCCTGTTGCCAGTGACAATAACATTCAATTCAAGAAATGAAAAGCATCAAATAATTTACTCTGTCACTATTATTGATAAAAGTCAAATGAATACATAAAAAAATCTTGGCATTTATTAACAATGCCAATGACAGTAACAGCCAATTCAATACATTGTTAAATATAATCATTTGCATTTATTTATGCTGTCAAGGACTATAACAATCTATTCAATATATTGTGAAGACTGTCATTACCATCTGCCCTCCGTCTCAATAACAAAACATGTTTCTGCCCCTGGTCTTGAAATGCTCGAAACTCTTCTTGCACTTTTCGGTTTTGTCTCGCTGCTGCCATTGCTTGCGTAGCAGAGTTCACTATCTCAGAACTGGCATGCACGTTGAAGCCAGAGCGCCAGTCTCATTAGTGTTCATGCGTACTACGTATACATAAGAACATAAGAAAGTTTACAAACGAGAGGAGGCCATTCGGCCCATCTTGCTCGTTTGGTTGTTAGTAGCTTATTGATCCCAAAATCTCATCAAGCAGCTTCTTGAAGGATCCCAGGGTGTCAGCTTCAACAACATTACTGGGGAGTTGATTCCAGACCCTCACAATTCTCTGTGTAAAAAAGTGCTTCCTATTTTCTGTTCTGAATGCCCCTTTGTCTAAACTCCATTTGTGACCCCTGGTCCTTGTTTCTTTTTTCAGGCTGAAAAAGTCCCTTGGGTCGACACTGTCAATACCTTTTAGAATTTTGAATGCTTGAATTAGGTCGCCACGTAGTCTTCTTTGTTCAAGACTGAACAGATTCAATTCTTTTAGCCTGTCTGCATATGACATGCCTTTTAAGCCTGGAATAATTCTGGTCGCTCTTCTTTGCACTCTTTCTAGAGCAGCAATATCTTTTTTATAGCGAGGTGACCAGAACAAAACTGAATGGAAGCGACAGCGAGTGGGAGAAGTACAGGCGTGGAAAAGTACAGAGCAGTTTCGAAGCAGAAAGGAGAAATTGCATCTTGAATTGCTTTAATCAGAAAACAGAGGACATTGGGGAAACACAGCAGCAGCTCAAAGTCAAACAGCCGCGTGTGTTTTTCTGATAACAAACAAGCTGAAACTCGGAGCAGCTGATTCAAATTCAGCGTCGTTTTGAGACACAGGCGAGGGGAGGAGCCAACAGCACAGCAGAACAACGCAGTTAAACGAGGCAGTCTTCCCAGCGACAGCGAGTGGAAGCGACAGCGAGTGGGAGAAGTACAGGCGTGGAAAAGTACAGAGCAGTTTCGAAGCAGTTTGAAAGCAGGCTGACGGCTGCAGAAGAAACTAAACTTAAAAAAAAAAAAAAAAACCTCAACATGGTCTTCAAGCCAGTAATCTGTGACACCTGCTTGATGTGGGAAATCCGAGAAAACCCAGCGGAGCTAAACCAAGTGTGCGTAAAGTGCCGCGCGATCCAGGATTTGCATAAACTAGTAAGTATGCTAGAAATGGAGCTGGAAGAAGTGAGACAGCAACAGGATCTTGAGGAACTGGCACACCCACAATTCATGGAAGTCTGCATCACCCCTAACAGACTGAAAGCCACCAGGGAGATAGAAGGTCAGAACAGCTGGGTTCAGGTAGGCAGAAGCAGGGAAAAAAAGAAACTTCGTCAAACACAACCACCAGAAATCAAAACAACCAACAGATTTGAGTCACTTCAGAATTGTGATGAGCAGAACCAACAACAAGAGAATGAAAGGAACAACATCCAGGACCCCATTGACAGTGGTGACCAGACAGCAAAAAGAAGGGAGGTCATGATTGTTGGGGACTCCATATTGAGAAACACAGCAAGTTCAGTTCGCAGTTTGGACCCCCTTACTACAACAGTGTGCTGCCTTCCGGGAGCCTCGGTCAAGCACATCACTGAAAACGTGGACAGGCTCCTAGAACGAACAGGAGACGACCCGGTAGTAGTCGTCCACATCGGTACAAACAACATTGGAAGAGACAGACCAAAATCCCTGCAAAACAAATTCAGAGAGCTAGGAAGGAAATTAAAAGAGAAAACCAAAACTGTGGTATTTTCTGGTATACTACCCGCACCTTGCAAAGGACCATATGGACAGCTGGAAATAATTAATCAAAACGCATGGCTGAAGACGTGGTGCACACGGGAAGGCTTCACCTATCTTGATCATTGGACCACATTCTACAACGAGGACTATCTGTATAGACGGGATGGACTGCATTTAAATAACAAGGGAACTAGTCTACTCGGAGAAAAGATCCTCGAGCAGGTTCAGAAGCATTTAAACTAGAAAGGAAGGGGGGAGAAATCAACAAAAAAACAGAAGGGAGACCGCATCAAAACAAGAACAACAACTCAGGTAAGACAACCATTAAATGTATTTATCTAAATGCTAGAAGTATCAGAAACAAAATTCTAGAACTTGAAGCTACTGCACTAACAGGTAACTATGATGTGATAGGTGTTACAGAAACGTGGTTATCTGAGAGTGATGGGGACGAATATAATATTTGTGGGTATACACTGTATAGGAAAGACAGGCAGGACAGAAGAGGAGGAGGGGTAGCGCTATACATAAGAAACAGTCTTGAAGCCCAGGTGTTAAACCTGGACAAAGAAAATAAAACCGAATCAATATGGGTCAGAATAACAGACAAAAATTCAAAAGGCATAATAATAGGAGCATGCTATAGACCGCCAGATTCAGACGGTGAGCAAAATAATCTGTTATACAATGACATTAGAAATGCGTGTAGCAAAGGAGAAGCCATACTAATGGGGGATTTCAACTTCCCCCAAATAAAATGGGAAAACCCGGTGGGTAGCGCGAAGGATGAAATAGAAATGGTGGAAATGACAAATGACTGCTTCCTAACACAATTTGTGAAGGCACCCACTAGAGGGGAGGCATGCCTTGATTTAGTCTTTTCAAATAACGAAGATAGAATAACTAAAACAGAGGTCAGAGAACCACTGGCAAACTCAGACCATAACATGGTCTCATTTGAAGTGTTTTTTAAATCCCCAAAAGTAAAGACTAAAGTTAAGGTTTACAATTTTAGAAAAGCAAACTATGAAGGCATGAAACAGAGACTAACAGAAGTAGATTGGAGTAAAATAGAGAAAACACCCACAGAAGAAGGATGGTTGTTCTTCAAAAATGTAGTACTAGAGGCGCAAAACAATTACATCCCTAAAGTAGACAAATCTAAATGTAAAACTAAATTGCCAAAATGGTTTAATAGATCAATTAAAAAAAATATTCAGCGAAAAAAGTCACTTTACAGAGCATTAAAAAAGGACCGAAAAGAAAGTACGCAGAAAGAGTACACAGAACTGCAAACGCAAGTCAAAAAGGAAGTTAGAAAGGCCAAGAGAGAAATAGAAATGAACATTGCTAAGGGAGCTAAAACCAATTCCAAAATGTTTTTCCAATATTACAACAGCAAGAGAACATTCAAAGAGGAGATTAAATGTTTAAGAGATACAAATGGCAAAATCGTAGAGGAAGAAAAAAAAATAGCAAATATGTTAAATGATTACTTTTCACAAGTTTTTACAAAGGAAGATACTGACAACATGCCCCACATGTCATCCAGTTCCTATCCAGTTTTAAATAACTTTAGCATAACTGAGGCAGAAGTGTTAAAGGGACTAGGAGCTCTTAAAATAAACAAATCCCCTGGGCCGGATGAGATCCTCCCAGTAGTACTCAAAGAAATGAAAGAAGTAATTTACAAACCGCTAACCAAGATCATGCAGCAGTCTCTTGACACAGGGGTGGTACCGACAGACTGGAAAATTGCAAACGTAATACCGATCCACAAAAAGGGAAACAAAAAAAGGGAAGGTAACTACAGACCAGTAAGCCTGACTTCTATTATATGCAAACTTATGGAAACTATAATAAGATCCAAAATGGAAAATTACCTATATGGTAACAGGGTACTGGGAGACAGTCAACATGGTTTTAGGAAAGGGAGATCGTGCCTAACTAACTTGCTTGATTTTTTTGAGGATGCAACATCGATAATGGATAATTGCAAAGCATATGACATGGTTTATTTAGATTTCCAGAAAGCTTTTGACAAAGTCCCGCACAAAAGATTAATTCTCAAACTGAACGCAGTTGGGATTCAAGGAAACGCATGTACATGGATTAGGGAGTGGTTAACATGTAGAAAACAGAAAGTACTGATTAGAGGAAAAACCTCAGAATGGAGTGTGGTAACCAGCGGTGTACCACAGGGATCAGTATTAGGTCCTCTGCTATTCCTAATCTACATTAATGATTTAGATTCTGGTATAGTAAGCAAACTTGTTAAATTTGCAGACGACACAAAAGTAGGAGGAGTGGCAAACACTGTTGCAGCAGCAAAGGTCATTCAAAATGATCTAGACAAGATTCAGAACTGGGCAGACACATGGCAAATGACATTTAATAGAGAAAAGTGTAAGGTACTGCACGCAGGAAATAAAAATGTACATTATAAATATCATATGGGAGATATTGAAATTGGAGAAGGAATCTATGAAAAAGACCTAGGAGTTTTTTGTTGACTCAGAAATGTCTTCATCTAGGCAATGTGGGGAAGCTATAAAAAAGGCTAAAAAGATGCTCGGATACATTGTGAAAAGTGTTGAATTTAAATCAAGGGAAGTAATGTTAAAACTGTACAATGCACTAGTAAGACCTCATCTTGAATATTGTGTTCAGTTCTGGTCACCTCGCTATAAAAAAGATATTGCTGCTCTAGAAAGAGTGCAAAGAAGAGCGACCAGAATTATTCCGGGCTTAAAAGGCATGTCATATGCAGACAGGCTAAAAGAATTGAATCTGTTCAGTCTTGAACAAAGAAGACTACGTGGCGACCTAATTCAAGCATTCAAAATTCTAAAAGGTATTGACAGTGTCGACCCAAGGGACTTTTTCAGCCTGAAAAAAGAAACAAGGACCAGGGGTCACAAATGGAGTTTAGAAAAAGGGGCATTCAGAACAGAAAATAGGAGACACTTTTTTACACAGAGAATTGTGAGGGTCTGGAATCAACTCCCCAATAATGTTGTTGAAGCTGACACCCTGGGATCCTTCAAGAAGCTGCTTGATGAGATTTTGGGATCAATAAGCTACTAACAACCAAACGAGCAAGATGGGCCGAATGGCCTCCTCTCGTTTGTAAACTTTCTTATGTTCTTATGTAACTGCACACAATATTCAAGATGAGGTCTTACTAGTGCATTGTACAGTTTTAACATTACTTCCCTTGATTTAAATTCAACACTATTCACAATGTATCCGAGCATCTTGTTAGCCTTTTTTATAGCTTCCCCACATTGTCTAGATGAAGACATTTCTGAGTCAACAAAAACTCCCAGGTCTTTTTCATAGATTCCTTCTCCAATTTCAGTATCTCCCATATGATATTTATAATGTACATTTTTATTTCCTGCGTGCAGTACCTTACACTTTTCTCTATTAAATGTCATTTGCCATGTGTCTGCCCAGTTCTGCATCTTGTCTAGATCATTTTGAATGACCTTTGCTGCTGCAACAGTGTTTGCCACTCCTCCTACTTTTGTGTCGTCTGCAAATTTAACAAGTTTGCTTACTATACCAGAATCTAAATCATTAATGTAGATTAGGAATACGAATATATTCCTGTATTATTAAGTGACAGTATTATGGTCTCCTGCCTGCATGCATGCTCTGCTGTAAATCAAGTGCTTGGTAGCTGCTCTGTTCATTGCGGGTCACATACTGTACAAGGTTCAATTGGAGAGACGCTGCGGGGCGCATTAAAGGGGTTGTCAGGTCGCATGCAGCACCTTTGCATAAGGTATTATACAATATATCTCAATGTAGACAGCAAAATTCAGTACATAGAAGTACTAAAGTAGAAACACTTTTTATTCCATTACTGTAAAACAAAAAAAAATTAAAGAAAAAACATGCAGATTGTATTCATGATTTCAGTAATGGGAATGGACCTTTACCTGGATCTCTCAATCTTTTTTTTTGCTTGTGGGGTTTTCTGAGACTATACAACTATACAATACAATACAATATGCTTTTATATAGGGCTCTTCATGCAAGAGGATCACAGGGCGCTTTACAATAAATAAGAAGCCATTGGCCAATCCATCCAGCTCAAGAATAAGCTGACGCAACCAAATCTGTTTTTAATCTTGTTTTGAAAGACTTGACTGTGCCAGCATTCCTGACATGACTCGGAAAACAGTTCCAGAGCAGGAAGCAGAGCACTGAAGAACCCCTCGCCCCAGCTGATTCTAGATCACTTCTTGGAACTACCAAAGCTTATCATTCACTGATCTCAAGGTGTGACTAGGAGCATCAGGTACCAGCATCAGCATTCACTGATCTCAAGGTGTGACTAGGAGCATCAGGTACCAGCATCAGCATTCACTGATCTCAAGGTGTGACTAGGAGCATCAGGTACCAGCATCAGCATTCACTGATCTCAAGGTGTGACTAGGAGCATCAGGTACCAGCATCAGCATTCACTGATCTCAAGGTGTGACTAGGAGCATCAGGTACCAGCATCAGCATTCACTGATCTCAAGGTGTGACTAGGAGCATCAGGTACCAGCATCAGCATTCACTGATCTCAAGGTGTGACTAGGAGCATCAGGTACCAGCATCAGCATTCACTGATCTCAAGGTGTGACTAGGAGCATCAGGTACCAGCATCAGCATTCACTGATCTCAAGGTGTGACTAGGAGCATCAGGTACCAGCATCAGCATTCACTGATCTCAAGGTGTGACTAGGAGCATCAGGTACCAGCATCAGCATTCACTGATCTCAAGGTGTGACTAGGAGCATCAGGTACCAACTTCCGCATCCAGAGCTCAAAAAATATCACAGACATTTGCAGAGCTTTTTGAGATGTTATAGTAATAAAATAATGACTTGGATCGCATTATTGAGGAGTTTGGGTGATTAAACGAGTGATCAGGAGATGATTTATCAGTATGCACGACTATGAAGAGGTATGTGATAAATACAGCGAACAAGGGGTGGGGCGGGGCTGGAGATGCAGTACTGAGTGTCCTGTTTATATGCAATGCCTTTTAAACCTGTTTAACTGTGAAAAAAATTACTTTTAAACAGCGCATGTAAAATAAACAGCGCGGGTGAAAATAAATTGGACCCGACACGCCTGACAGGCTCTGAATAAATGGACCGCTAAGAGTTAATGTATTATTTCATGTATTATGCACTTTCCACTGTACTTAATGTATTATGCTGTTTTTGGGGGGTTTTTTATTTATTTTTTTTACTGTATATCATGTATGATGCATTTCTCTGTATTTAAAGTATTATGGATTTTCTTGTTACTGCACCTTGTAAAGCTCTTTGTGATGGTGATCACTATGAAAGGTGCTATATAAATAAAGATTGATTGATTAATTGATTGATTGATTGAACTGACAGTGTGTGGCAAAGTGCCTGCTCCTGTGTGTATTGTGTGTTGTATGTTGTGTGTTAATGTTGGTGTATAGTTATTGGTACACAGAATATAAACGGGTCTGTGTAACACAAGTGTTTAAAATGTATATGTGTATTTAGGCACGAGGATTGCACAGCACTTCACGTGCAAGTAAAATGTAATAATATGTGAGCACGGGGAATTGCACTTTATTAATTCACGTGCAGTTGTACCGCGACTCCAATTGAATGATTGATTAGCAATCGAGTCTCGGTACAGCTGCATAAAAGCAGCATGTTTTCACTCACTCGGGGTCGTGTGCTCGGTGAGTGGAGAACGGGATTATGAGACGGAGGTAATATCAATAATAATAATAATAATAGTAGTAGTTAAAAACATCAGCTCACCGTGTTTGTTTAGCATTAGTCCGTTTTTGTTTCATCTCTTTGTTTTCGCGAATGTGCCGTGTCCTGTGTTTTTGTTTGTCTTGCAACCTTTTATTTTCCTTCTGTCTGTGCACTACTAAATGCTGAGCGAGACCATTCGCTCAGCTCCACCCAACTCCACCTCTCTCTGTCGTTTATTTCCTGTTTCATGTTTCTGGTCTGACGTCAACTACTCCAGCTGTCTTTGTGACACGTGGTGTCATCATGGGATTACCAGCGCCTCCTAGACGCAGACCAGAGCGGGAACTGTAGTGTTTTTTTTTTTGTTTTGTTTTTTTAAAACAAACAAAAAAAAAACAACAATAAAAAAAAATGGAAGGCTGGAGAGATGGCTGCACGGACCTGGAGGAGCTTCTCAGTGGTCTGCAGGATCAAGGCTGGTGCCTTGCCTGCAGGGTGTACGGGCACGTGGTGGCTGTCTGCCCCTTCCAAGAGGAGGAGGAGGAGGAACCAGCCCAGGAGAGGAAGGTGAGGAGAAGGAGGGGCAAAAAAAATCTGCAGCAGCAGCCACAGCAACAGCAGGAGGAAGTCGGGGATAACAGTTGGGAGGTTTTTTTAAAGAACTTCACGGCGGAGCTGTGCCCCGGCTGTGGGGCGTATGGGCACACGTTGGCCATCTGCCACATGCAACATGCAGAGACGGAAGTAATGCCTGTGTGGGAGGAACCCGTGCGTCCAGCGCCCAGACGGGGGGACCGTGAGCGTCCAGCGCCCAGACGGGGGGACCGCGGGAAATCAAAGCCCGAGGGACTGCTGTTGCCACCTCCGCCAGCAGAGGAAGAATGCCTGCTGTTCCCATCTCCACCAGCAGAGGAAAAATGCCTGCTGTCCCCATCTCCACCAGCAGAGGGTGAGTGCCTGCTGGTATCACTTCCCCTACCGTCACCACATGGAGGAGAGGAGCAGGTGCTTCCTCTGCCTCCATCACCTTCCCCTGCAAGTGAGGGAGAGCCGCACCAGTCCCCTGCAAGTGAGGGAGAACCGCACCAGTCCCCTGCAAGTGAGGGAGAGCTGCACCAGTCCCCTGTAACAAGGGTAGACTACACCCCACTCCCACCTACGTCGCCAGGAGACTGCACGCCGCTCCCACCTCCGTCGCCAGGAGACTACAAGCCACTCCCACCTCCGTCGCCAGGAGACTACACGCCACTCCCACCTCCGTCGCCAGGAGACTACACGCCACTCCCACCTCCGTCGCCAGGAGACTACACGCCACTCCAACCTCCGTCGCCAGGAGACTACACGCCTCTGCCACCTCCATCGGCAGGAGCAGAGCAGCAGAAGCTGCCTCTGCCTCCGCCACCTCCACCGGCAGGAGCAGAGCAGAAGGAGCTGCCTCTGCCTCCGCCACCTCCACTGGCAGAAGCAGAGCAGAAGGAGCTGCCTCCGTCACCTCCACCAGCAGAGGGTGAATGCCTGCTGGGTCCCTTTCCACCAGCTGAGGATGAATACCTGCTGGTATCACTTCCCCCACCAGCAGAGGATGAATGCCTGCTAGTATCACTTCCCCCACCAGCAGAAGATGAATGCCTGCTGGTATCACTTCCCCCACCATCATGAGGAGAGGAGCTGGAGCTGACTCTGCCTCCATCACCATCAGGGGGAGATTAGCAGGAGCTGCCTCTCCCTGCACCAGAAGGACCAGGAATAGATGCTGGCGGTCCTCACCAGCCCTTGCATAGGCTGCTGAGGGAAGCACGGGGAAGAACCGGCCGGCCGCAGTGGCAGAGAGAAGGGCCAAAACCCGCACCGCAGCTTTTCCTGACTCCCTGCCTCGCTTTGCCCGAGGATGCCTGTCTCGCTTTGCCGAAGGATGCCTGCCTGGCATCGCCTGGGGTTGCCTGCCGCTCCGCATCGCCTGGGGTTGCCTGCCGCTCCGCATTGCCTGGTGTTGCCTGCCACTCCGCATCACCTGGGTTTGCCTGCCGCTCCGCATCCACAGGGGTTGCAGTCAGCTCTGCTTGGCCGCAGGGGTAAGTGTGGCCGGAGCCCCACCAGAGGGAGCTGCCGGCTATGAAAAAGGGGGGAGAGGTCAGGAAACAACCTTTCCCTGCAGCAATTTCGCTGCAGGAGTTCTAGGGGCTGGAGTCCCCCCAGAGGGAGCTGCTGGCTATAAAGGGGGGAGAGGTCAGGAGACCACCTTCCCCCGCAGCAGTTTTGCTGCCGGAGATCTTGGGGGAGGTCTGGAGACCACCAACCCCAGCAGCTTTTCTGTTGCTGGACTTGCCCCGGCTGAAGGAGTCAGTCTGGGAGCTGTCAGCACGTCTGCTGACAGCTGCACCATTGGCAGCATTTCCGCTACTAGTGGTACAGCGGGAGGAGAGATTCACCCCACTGTCAGCACGTCTGCTGACAGCATGGCCAGTAGCAGACTGGATACTGGCAACATTGTCGCCCATCAACCCCTTAAAGTCCCTGTTCTTGGCCCAGGACTTTGAGCGAGACTTTTGGGATTTTAAGGGGGGAGGTGGCCATTGAGGTCATGTGTGCTTTGCACAAGAGGGGGTATATGTGGCAAAGTGCCCGCCCCTGTGTGTATTTTGTGTTGTATATTGTGTGTTAATGTTGGTGTATAGTCATTGGTACACGGGATATAAACGGGTCTGTGTAACACAAGTGTTTAAAATGTATATTTGTATTTAGGCACGAGGATTGCACAGCACTTCACGTGCAAGTAAAATGTAATAATATGTGAGCACAGGGAATTGCACTTTATTAATTCACGTACAATTGAATGATTGAATAGCAATCGAGTCTCGGTACAGCTGCATAAAAACAGCATGTTTTCACTCACTCGGGGTCGTGTGCTCGGTGAGTGGAGAACGGGATTGTGAGACGGAGGTAATAACAATAAGAATAATAATAATAATAATAGTAATAGTTAACTAGTAATAGTTGAGACGGAGGTAATAACAATAAGAATAATAATAATAATAATAGTAATAGTTAAAAACATCAGCTCACCGTGTTTGTTTAGTGTTAGTCCATTTTTGTTTCATCTCTTTATTTTGGCGAATGTGCCGTGTCCTGTGTTTTTCTCATCTTGCAACCTTTTATTTTCTGTCTGTCTGTGCACTATTAAATGCTGAGCGACACCATTTGCTCAGCTCCACCCAACTCCACCTCTCTCTGTCGTTTATTTCCTGGTTCCTGTTTCTGGTCTGACGTCACCCACGTCAGCTGTCTTTGTGACACACTGATATACATAGTGGTAGTAGCGCAGTACTACATTAGTGGTAGTAGTAGCAGTAGGGGTAGTAGTACAGTAGTGGTAGTAGTGCAGTAGTACATTAGTGGTAGTAGCAGTAGGGGTAGTAGCAGTAGGGGTAGTAGTGCAGTAGTGGTAGTAGTGTAGTAGTGGTGGTGGTGGTAGTACAGTAGTAGTATGTATTTATTTATTTCACCAGCAGTAGTAAAGGTAGCATGTATAGGGTTATTTTTACTACGCACTGTATGTAGGTATTTGCCAGCTTAGTTCAAGAAAAGTGATACACTTCAGTGGCTTTTAATAATGTGCATATACTATGATCTTACGATAAAATTGCATGTACTGGATAAAGAAGTTGGCGTCTAATTTGTAATGTAACAGTACAGTCCAGCTGTATTTTATATTCTTGTTTCAAAAAGCTTCACGCTGAACCCCGCCCCAATCATGCAAGAGAAGAGCCGGTCGCTCCTGTAGAGCCGCTGTATAGTACCATGCATCACGCTCTCGAGTGCCGGTTAATTCACACAGTCAGCAGCGCGTTGTCTTTGCAGATCGGAGTTAGCAGCGCGTCGGTCTTCAGTGCATACTCCTCAGACTCACAGAGCTGTACACACACTGTGTAAACCGCAGCTAGCTTCACATACTCACAATGAAATGCAGCAGCACCCGTCCTTTCAAACGCAACCTCTCTCGTGTGTGTTCTGAAGGTACAGTATTACTAACAGCAACGTATTAAAAAGTTCACTCTCCATACCTATCGCCACCTAGCAGCACCGCGGAGAATGAACAGGTATCGCTCATCCCAACAGTATTTTAAATGTAATTCTTTTTCTAGAAACAAACGTGCGCTGAAAGGTATAAATGAAATGCAGCAGGGGCGAGAATGTCCGTCTGGTTTTGAAAAGTCACGACGACACGACAGCATACTGTACCGCAGACAGTACACACACCGCTGTGTGTTACAGTACTACTGAATACAACATCAACTGTCTGCCTGTCATCAATCTGGAGCAAGGCGGAACACTTTTATAATCTTTCTTGTCATTGGTAATTTTTTCCCCAATTCGTGCATCAACTTAGCTGTCTCCCCACCATCTCAATTATATACTCACCCACGGATCTGTACCCCAGGATGGCGATCTTACGGGATTTCGGCTGCGGCATCTTTTTTCTAGCAACGACACGGCATCAAATTAATATAGTACACCCCAATATAACAACATGCAGAATCTGAGAGAGCAGGCTCACTGTACTCTGCCTCAGACCGTTACATGAATAACAATACGAGAATGCTGACACGATCGAAGGAATAAAACAATTTCTCTAAATTTATTCTGCGTTTTTTCCAACAATTACATGAAATTACTCGAGAATCTGTAGTCCCTGCGTCACTCCCCAGTACAATCTAGTTAATAATTCATGAAACCTTGTGTCGGTTGGCTGCACCCAATAAAAGGCGGTACTAATTCTATTCACGGCGTAGCCGTTGGTTAAAGTCGACGCCAATCACCACCAGCATGGAGCCACGGTCTGGATAAGCAAGGCGGCGGTGATTGGTTAGGGAAAGCTGACGCTACGTGTGCTGCTTATGTTGCTTTCTGTTGTCATTCACAAAAGGGCGTATCCCTTCTGCCTGGCATACCTGGTAGAGCGCGGCGGCGTGTTTAAAATGAGAAGTGTCGGAGTGTGTTCTCGGGTGTAGCTTTTCTAATCCACTACAAGAAGAGCCTGTTAAAGCAGAGTTTAACCATGTACTGTACTGCAGCATAGCATGTACTGTGCAATAGCATGTACTGTGCAATAGCCTTTACTGCAGCATAGCCTGTACTGTTCAATAGCCTCTACTGTTCAATAGCATGTACTGTGCAATAGCCTGTACTGTGCAATAGCATGTACTGTGCAATAGCCTGTACTGTGCAATAGCCTGTACTGTTCAATAGCCTGTACTGTGCAATAGCATGTACTGTGCAATAGCCTGTACTGTGCAATAGCCTGTACTGTGCAATAGCCTGTACTGTGCAATAGCCTGTACTGTGCAATAGCATGTACTGTGCAATAGCCTGTACTGTGCAATAGCCTGTACTGTGCAATAGCATGTACTGTGCAATAGCATGTACTGTGCAATAGCATGTACTGTGCAATAGCATGTACTGTGCAATAGCATGTACTGTGCAATAGCATGTACTGTGCAATAGCCTGTACTGTGCAATAGCATGTACTGTGCAATAGCCTGTACTGTGCAATAGCCTGTACTGTTCAATAGCATGTACTGTGCAATAGCCTGTACTGTGCAATAGCCTGTACTGTTCAATAGCATGTACTGTGCAATAGCCTGTACTGTTCAATAGCCTGTACTGTGCAATAGCCTGTACTGTGCAATAGCCTGTACAGTTCAATAGCCTGTACTGTGCAATAGCCTGTACTGTGCAATAGCCTGTACTGTGCAATAGCCTGTACTGTGCAATAGCCTGTACTGTGCAATAGCCTGTACTGTGCAATAGCCTGTACTGTGCAATAGCCTCTACTGTTCAATAGCATGTACTGTGCAATAGCCTGTACTGTGCAATAGCATGTACTGTGCAATAGCCTGTACTGTGCAATAGCCACCACAGCTCTCTGACTTCGTTGTCAAAGTCCCACAAGGTGCCGGTCAAGACAGAAGTCAGTGAGAAATGGTCTTTGTCTAGCTGGGCAAAAACATTGTGGCTATTCAAAAAGAGGCCATCAAAAAAGCATAGAAACTGCTAAACTGACAATAAAGTATTGGAAAAAAAAACAAAACAAAAAACAAAAAAAAAACCGTGCAGCGCCCGTTCATGTTAAAATTACAGCGGTATGACACAGGCCTGGTGTTTGGGATGGAACCGCATAACAGTCTCGCGTTTTGATTGGTCCTTGTCTGTCTGAACACGAGTGGGAAAGCAGAGAGAGAGAGAGAATGTTTTTTGTGTTTATTATTTCTGTTTTGTATTATAAAAGCTTTGGTAATACCTGAGCACCCCTGTCAAGCCAATAAGGCATTTTTTGAATTTTAATGTGAGAGAGAGAGGAGAGACCTGTTTTCCATTTCCATTACAATGTAATATGGTATTTTGTTGTACTGATATAACAAACTATGGGTGACTATTACTTTATATAAATTGTCATGTTATCCACGAATGCATAAATCTAATTTATTTTAATTGCAAATATATGTCCTGCCGACTATTACAGTTTTGTTACAGGATTCATTAGTTGATCTCTAATGTAAATTAATCACAGTTTTACATATAGATTGCCCTGTTCTCAGGCTACGTCCCAAAATTCTGGGCTGTTCTGCTTTTCAGATAACGTCCCACATTCTGGGCTGTTCTGCTTTTCAGATAACGTCCCACATTCTGGGCTGTTCTGCTTTTCAGATAACGTCCCACATTCTGGGTTGTTCTGCTTTTCAGATAACGTCCCACATTCTGGGCTGTTGTGCTTTTCTGAATTGAGCCCAGTTTTTGAATATTCTGCTCAGATGCCAGTCCAGATTCTAGGTCATGCTCAGTTTAACATGAAGATGTACAGCAGAACTGGATCATGAGTTCATTGAAGAGTAGCCTTTAGTGCAGCAATACAAATTAATGCAGTTTGTGATTCTCTCCAGAAACCATGATGTTTTTCTGAAGAAACAGATAATGTTTTAAAAAGCTGATTTCTTTATCACAATGAATAAACTGCATTGCACTGAAATAGGTACATGAACATTCATTAAAGCAGGCATGTTCCTTTATTACCGGTTAATATTAAAACACATTTCTGAGTAGAAACATGGAATTCCAAAAGAAAAGATGTTTGCTTATGTAATGCCCATCAATATGTGTAGGGGTTTATCAGACTTCAAATGAATGGAATGGTGGAGTTCAACATATTCTACTCATCCATCAAACGCAAAAAATATATAATAAAGGCCTATATCAGCTCTTTCACTTATGAGTTTTAAGAGACCATTGCCCTTCAACAACTTCAAATAAATATTCCTCATCTGTTCCAAAAAAACTATAGGCTATAGATAATGTTTAAACAGTTGGACTATGCAAATATAATGGGGAAAAATGCATTGTAAAATAATAGTGATTACATCTAGTGCAAGGTAATGTGTAAAAATGTGCCCCTCAACCATTAACTGTATAGTCCTTACCACTTGGAAACATTAGTGACAGAATGACACAAGTTTGTGACCTGCTTCATGCCTAGATTGATACTCCTAACAACCCACAGGCAGTCCTGATATTGACAGAATGCCACAGGTTAAATGTATCAACCTGTGCCACCTAATAATGGTCTAGATTGATACTTTGTTACAGTGCATGCTTCTAATAGTCCACAGATGGAAATGCCTGACATTCTAAACAGCTTGGCATTATGAATAGACTTGGTAGTTTTATACATTTATTCCTTTCTAAACTACTTGCCTTCAAATGTCACTTTAAAAAAATCAAATAGATTAATAGCAAGATTGACTTAATGATCCTTTCTTCTCACTCCAGAAAATGATGCACAGCACAAAAGGCTCTAATGGAATCGTTCGGCACTCCAGCAGGTTCATTGCTCCATATCAATAATAAAAATAAATCATCAGAATTATATTGCACCCTTTTTCAAACACATAATGAATCGCCTCTATTGTTTCTTGTTAATTCTGCATTTGTTGCGTGCTTCCGACTCCAGCTTCCTTACAGTGACAATAAAATAAATAAAACAACAAGAAACTTACTGTGCCCTCTATCACCACCCCAGAAGTTGAGCCATTACCTGAAAAAAAAGAAAGAAACTGGAAAAAGAAATCCAAAAGAAAACAAAACAAAAACAGTAGCGGGGAACCCTTGGGCAGACCCCCTAAGTATTGTTTATAGCAGGCTGAGGGAGCCGCTAGTGTAGGTGTAGCGATGACCAGGGTAACGCTGCCGGCTGCAGAACCTTTTATTTGTAGTTTTATTACTGTGTTTTATTTTCCTTTTTTCTTTCCCCTTCTGTTTTTGATTACTCTGCTGAGCACCTGTAAGTGTGTTTGCACTCTGAACTGTGTACCGTAGCCTTTGGCATTCCTGTTGTTCTGTCTACCATCGTTAGTAGGCAGACCACGGTCAACAGAGCCCTATGCAGGCTAAAAAGTGGAAGCACCCACACCCAGTAAAACTGGACACCTGTGCGGTGTTTCAAGTTCACCCTTCTGTCTCCTCTTGTCAGTGAATTACCCACCACCTGTCCACAGGAAGCTATAAGGTATTCATTTAAATAAGAGGGTAATTTACATTGAATAGCCCTATATACCAGACTATACCAGTGCTTCAACCTGCATAAAGCCAAAGAAGTCCAGCCTACCAAATCGTATAACATACAATAATGTGCATTAAATCTTGTAATAAAATTCTATATTATATTATTATTGTATATAAAATTTTGTTGCGTTTTAGAAGACACGCTATTTTCAATGTCAATAATTCTTTATTTTGGATGCTAGCTCAGCACCCACTTGGACACCACTGCTCTGTCAGCTTCACTGCATTCCTTGATTGATTGATTGATTGATTCTGGAACACCACCACATTTGACATCACAGCGCCTTCTTATACCTTCAGCTCCGCCCCTTGCGCAGATCAGGGTACAGGAGCTGACACACATCCCATTTGTCCTCAGCCATACACCAGAACCAATGGGAACAGATGAACAACAACCAATCAGGACAGACAGATAACAACCAATTGGGAACAGACCAGGGAAGACAAACAGGCAGTGGGTTACACAATACACAGGAATACACACAACAGGTGGTAAACAAAGCAACGGGATACAGCAGGGAGGGAATAACACACAGAATGTAAACACAAACAGACAGCGGGGAATACAGTACATAAACACAACTGCATGGATCACTAAAATATATACAAAATAATTAATAAAGAAAACACAAAAAGATATTTAAATAGGCAGTTACAAATAAAGATTGAATGAGTGGGTTTTGAGAAGACGGCGGAAAGCAGTAAAAGACTGAACCAGTAGCTGGTTCCACCACAGCGGGACGAGAGAAGAGAAAGAGTACAGGAGGAAGGAGAGTGAAGAGAAGGAGCAGCACGGAAAGGAGGAGGAGAGTGAAGAGAAGAAGCAGCACGGAGGAAGGAGAGTGAAGAGAAGAAGCAGCACGGGAGGAAGGAGAGTGAAGAGAAGGAGCAGCACGGGAGGAAGGAGAGAAGAGAAGAAGCAGCACGGGAGGAAGGAGAGTGAAGAGAAGGAGCAGCACGGGAGGAAGGAGAGTGAAGAGAAGGAGCGAGCACGGGAGGAAGGAGAGTGAAGAGAAGGAGCAGCACGGGAGGAAGGAGAGTGAAGAGAAGGAGCAGCACGGGAGGAAGGAGAGTGAAGAGAAGGAGCGAGCACGGGAGGAAGGAGAGTGAAGAGAAGGAGCAGCACGGGAGGAAGGAGAGTGAAGAGAAGGAGCAGCACGAGAGGAAGGAGAGTGAAGAGAAGGAGCGAGCACGGGAGGAAGGAGAGTGAAGAGAAGGAGCAGCAAGAGAGGAAGGAGAGTGAAGAGAAGGAGCAGCACGGGAGGAAGGAGAGTGAAGAGAAGGAGCAGCACGGGAGGAAGGAGAGTGAAGAGAAGGAGCAGCACAGGAGGAAGGAGAGTGAAGAGAAGGAGCAGCACGGGAGGAAGGAGAGTGAAGAGAAGGAGTGAGCAAGGGAGGAAGGAGAGTGAAGAGAAGGAGCAGCACGGGAGGAAGGAGAGTGAAGAGAAGGAGCGAGCACGGGAGGAAGGAGAGTGAAGAGAAGGAGCGAGCACGGGAGGAAGGAGAGTGAAGAGAAGGAGCGAGCACGGGAGGAAGGAGAGGGAAGAGAAGGAGCAAGCATGGGAGGAAGGAGAGAAGAGAAGGAGCAACACTGGAGGAAGGAGAGTGGAGAGGAGGAGTGATCACAGGAGGAAGGAGAGTGGAGAGAAGGAGCGATCACAGGGGGAGGAAGGAGAGTGAAGAGAAGGAAAGAGCAGCACGGGAGGAAGGAGAGTGAAGAGAAGGAGCGAGCACAGGAGGAAGGAGAGTGAAGAGAAGGAGCGAGCACGGGAGGAAGGAGAGTGAAGAGAAGGAGCAAGCACGGGAGGAAGGAGAGTGAAGAGAAGGAGCAGCAAGGGAGGAAGGAGAGTGAAGAGAAGGAGCAGCACGGGAGGAAGGAGAGTGAAGAGAAGGAGCAGCACGGGAGGAAGGAGAGTGAAGAGAAGGAGCAGCACGGGAGGAAGGAGAGTGAAGAGAAGGAGCAGCACGGGAGGAAGGAGAGTGAAGAGAAGGAGCAGCACGGGAGGAAGGAGAGTGAAGAGAAGGAGCAGCACGGGAGGAAGGAGAGTGAAGAGAAGGAGCAGCACGGGAGGAAGGAGAGTGAAGAGAAGGAGCAGCACGGGAGGAAGGAGAGTGAAGAGAAGGAGCAGCATGGGAGGAAGGAGAGTGAAGAGAAGGAGCGAGCACGGGAGGAAGGAGAGTGAAGAGAAGGAGCGAGCACGGGAGGAAGGAGAGTGAAGAGAAGGAGCGAGCATGGGAGGAAGGAGAGTGAAGAGAAGGAGCAAGCACTGGAGGAAGGAGAGTGAAGAGAAGGAGCGAGCACGGGAGGAAGGAGAGTGAAGAGAAGGAGCAGCACGGGAGGAAGGAGAGTGAAGAGAAGGAGCGAGCACGGGAGGAAGGAGAGTGAAGAGAAGGAGCGAGCACGGGAGGAAGGAGAGTGAAGAGAAGGAGCGAGCATGGGAGGAAGGAGAGTGAAGAGAAGGAGCAGCACGGGAGGAAGGAGAGTGAAGAGAAGGAGCAGCACGGGAGGAAGGAGAGTGAAGAGAAGGAGCAGCACGGGAGGAAGGAGAGTGAAGAGAAGGAGCAGCACGGGAGGAAGGAGAGTGAAGAGAAGGAGCAGCACGGGAGGAAGGAGAGTGAAGAGAAGGAGCAGCACGGGAGGAAGGAGAGTGAAGAGAAGGAGCGAGCACGGGAGGAAGGAGAGTGAAGAGAAGGAGCGAGCACAGGAGGAAGGAGAGTGAAGAGAAGGAGCAGCACGGGAGGAAGGAGAGTGAAGAGAAGGAGCGAGCACGGGAGGAAGGAGAGTGAAGAGAAGGAGCGAGCACGGGAGGAAGGAGAGTGAAGAGAAGGAGCAGCACGGGAGGAAGGAGAGTGAAGAGAAGGAGCGAGCACGGGAGGGAGGAAGGAGAGTGAAGAGAAGGAGCAGCATGGGCACGGGAGGAAGGAGAGTGAAGAGAAGGAGCAGCACGGGAGGAAGGAGAGTGAAGAGAAGGAGCAGCACGGGAGGAAGGAGAGTGAAGAGAAGGAGCAGCACGGGAGGAAGGAGAGTGAAGAGAAGGAGCAGCACGGGAGGAAGGAGAGTGAAGAGAAGGAGAGTGCAGCATGGGAGGAAGGAGAGTGAAGAGAAGGAGCAGCACGGGAGGAAGGAGAGTGAAGAGAAGGAGCAGCACGGGAGGAAGGAGAGTGAAGAGAAGGAGTAACACGGGAGGAAAGAGAGTGAAGAGAAGGAGCGAGCACAGGAGGAAGGAGAGTGAAGAGAAGGAGCAAGCACGGGAGGAAGGAGAGTGAAGAGAAGGAGCGAGCACGGGAGGAAGGAGAGTGAAGAGAAGGAGCAGCACGGGAGGAAGGAGAGTGAAGAGAAGGAGCAGCACGGGAGGAAGGAGAGTGAAGAGAAGGAGCAGCACGGGAGGAAGGAGAGTGAAGAGAAGGAGCAGCACGGGAGGAAGGAGAGTGAAGAGAAGGAGCGAGCACGGGAGGAAGGAGAGTGAAGAGAAGGAGCAGCACAGGAGGAAGGAGAGTGAAGAGAAGGAGCAGCACGGGAGGAAGGAGAGTGAAGAGAAGGAGCGAGCACGGGAGGAAGGAGAGTGAAGAGAAGGAGCGAGCATGGGAGGAAGGAGAGTGAAGAGAAGGAGCAGCACGGGAGGAAGGAGAGTGAAGAGAAGGAGCAGCACGGGAGGAAGGAGAGTGAAGAGAAGGAGCAGCACGGGAGGAAGGAGAGTGAAGAGAAGGAGCAGCACGGGAGGAAGGAGAGTGAAGAGAAGGAGCAGCAAGGGAGGAAGGAGAGTGAAGAGAAGGAGCAGCACGGGAGGAAGGAGAGTGAAGAGAAGGAGCAGCACGGGAGGAAGGAGAGTGAAGAGAAGGAGCAGCACGGGAGGAAGGAGAGTGAAGAGAAGGAGCGAGCACGGGAGGAAGGAGAGTGAAGAAAAGGAGCAGCACGGCACTTCTCTTCCTCGCTCGTGCCCTCCTTCCTCTCACTTCTCTTCCTCCGTGTACCCTCTTCCTCTATCTCCCCTCCTTCCTCTCACCTCATACTTCCTCGTCGTGCCCTCCTTCCCGTCACTTCTCTTCCTCGCTCGTGCCCTCCTTCCTCTCACTTCTCTTCACTCGGGTGCCCTCCTTCTCTCACTTCCAGCGCTCTTAAGGAGAGAGCTCGTGCCACCTTCCTCTCAACTTCTCTTCCTCAGAGAACCTCCTACCTCACGGGAGGAAGGAGAGTGAAGAGAAGGAGCGAGCACGGGAGGAAGGAGAGTGAAGAGAAGGAGCGAGCACGGGAGGAAGGAGAGTGAAGAGAAGGAGCAAGCATGGGAGGAAGGAGAGTGAAGAGAAGGAGCGAGCACGGGAGGAAGGAGAGTGAAGAGAAGGAGCAAGCACGGGAGGAAGGAGAGTGAAGAGAAGGAGCAGCACGGGAGGAAGGAGAGTGAAGAGAAGGAGCGAGCAAGGGAGGAAGGAGAGTGAAGAGAAGGAGCAGCAAGGGAGGAAGGAGAGTGAAGAGAAGGAGCAGCACAGGAGGAAGGAGAGTGAAGAGAAGGAGCAGCACGGGAGGAAGGAGAGTGAAGAGAAGGAGCAGCATGGGAGGAAGGAGAGTGAAGAGAAGGAGCAGCACGGGAGGAAGGAGAGTGAAGAGAAGGAGCAGCAAGGGAGGAAGGAGAGTGAAGAGAAGGAGCAGCACGGGAGGAAGGAGAGTGAAGAGAAGGAGCGAGCACGGGAGGAAGGAGAGTGAAGAGAAGGAGCAGCACGGGAGGAAGGAGAGTGAAGAGAAGGAGCAGCACGGGAGGAAGGAGAGTGAAGAGAAGGAGCAGCACGGGAGGAAGGAGAGTGAAGAGAAGGAGCAGCACGGGAGGAAGGAGAGTGAAGAGAAGGAGCAGCACGGGAGGAAGGAGAGTGAAGAGAAGGAGCAGCACGGGAGGAAGGAGAGTGAAGAGAAGGAGCAGCATGGGAGGAAGGAGAGTGAAGAGAAGGAGCAGCACGGGAGGAAGGAGAGTGAAGAGAAGGAGCGAGCACGGGAGGAAGGAGAGTGAAGAGAAGGAGCGAGCATGGGAGGAAGGAGAGTGAAGAGAAGGAGCAGCACGGGAGGAAGGAGAGTGAAGAGAAGGAGCAGCACGGGAGGAAGGAGAGTGAAGAGAAGGAGCAGCATGGGAGGAAGGAGAGTGAAGAGAAGGAGCAGCACGGGAGGAAGGAGAGTGAAGAGAAGGAGCAGCACGGGAGGAAGGAGAGTGAAGAGAAGGAGCAGCACGGGAGGAAGGAGAGTGAAGAGAAGGAGCAGCACGGGAGGAAGGAGAGTGAAGAGAAGGAGCAGCACGGGAGGAAGGAGAGTGAAGAGAAGGAGCAGCACGGGAGGAAGGAGAGTGAAGAGAAGGAGCGAGCACGGGAGGAAGGAGAGTGAAGAGAAGGAGCGAGCACGGGAGGAAGGAGAGTGAAGAGAAGGAGCAGCACGGGAGGAAGGAGAGTGAAGAGAAGGAGCAGCACGGGAGGAAGGAGAGTGAAGAGAAGGAGCGAGCACGGGAGGAAGGAGAGTGAAGAGAAGGAGCGAGCACGGGAGGAAGGAGAGTGAAGAGAAGGAGCAAGCACAGGAGGAAGGAGAGTGAAGAGAAGGAGCGAGCACGGGAGGAAGGAGAGTGAAGAGAAGGAGCAGCACGGGAGGAAGGAGAGTGAAGAGAAGGAGCAGCACGGGAGGAAGGAGAGTGAAGAGAAGGAGCGAGCACGGGAGGAGGGAGGAGAGTGAAGAGAAGGAGCAGCACGGGAGGAAGGAGAGTGAAGAGAAGGAGCAGCACGGGAGGAAGGAGAGTGAAGAGAAGGAGCAGCATGGGAGGAAGGAGAGTGAAGAGAAGGAGCAGCACAGGAGGAAGGAGAGTGAAGAGAAGGAGCAGCACGGGAGGAAGGAGAGTGAAGAGAAGGAGCAGCAAGGGAGGAAGGAGAGTGAAGAGAAGGAGCAGCACGGGAGGAAGGAGAGTGAAGAGAAGGAGCAGCACGGGAGGAAGGAGAGTGAAGAGAAGGAGCAGCACGGGAGGAAGGAGAGTGAAGAGAAGGAGCAGCACGGGAGGAAGGAGAGTGAAGAGAAGGAGCAGCACGGGAGGAAGGAGAGTGAAGAGAAGGAGCGAGCACGGGAGGAAGGAGAGTGAAGAGAAGGAGCAGCACGGGAGGAAGGAGAGTGAAGAGAAGGAGCGAGCACGGGAGGAAGGAGAGTGAAGAGAAGGAGCAACACGGGAGGAAGGAGAGTGAAGAGAAGGAGCAGCACGGGAGGAAGGAGAGTGAAGAGAAGGAGCAAGCACGGGAGGAAGGAGAGTGAAGAGAAGGAGCAGCACGGGAGGAAGGAGAGTGAAGAGAAGGAGCAGCACGGGAGGAAGGAGAGTGAAGAGAAGGAGCGAGCACGGGAGGAAGGAGAGTGAAGAGAAGGAGCAGCACGGGAGGAAGGAGAGTGAAGAGAAGGAGCAGCACGGGAGGAAGGAGAGTGAAGAGAAGGAGCGAGCACGGGAGGAAGGAGAGTGAAGAGAAGGAGCAGCACGGGAGGAAGGAGAGTGAAGAGAAGGAGCAGCACGGGAGGAAGGAGAGTGAAGAGAAGGAGCAGCATGGGAGGAAGGAGAGTGAAGAGAAGGAGCAGCACGGGAGGAAGGAGAGTGAAGAGAAGGAGCAGCAAGGGAGGAAGGAGAGTGAAGAGAAGGAGCAGCACGGGAGGAAGGAGAGTGAAGAGGAGCAGCACGGGAGGAAGGAGAGTGAAGAGAAGGAGCAAGCACTGGAGGAAGGAGAGAAGAGAAGGAGCAGCACGGGAGGAAGGAGAGTGAAGAGAAGGAGCGATCACAGGAGGAAGGAGAGTGAAGAGAAGGAGCAGCACGGGAGGAAGGAGAGTGAAGAGAAGGAGCGAGCACGGGAGGAAGGAGAGTGAAGAGAAGGAGCGAGCACGGGAGGAAGGAGAGTGAAGAGGAGCGAGCAAGGGAGGAAGGAGAGTGAAGAGAAGGAGCGAGCACGGGAGGAAGGAGAGTGAAGAGAAGGAGCAGCACGGGAGGAAGGAGAGTGAAGAGAAGGAGCAGCACGGGAGGAAGGAGAGTGAAGAGAAGGAGCAGCACGGGAGGAAGGAGAGTGAAGAGAAGGAGCAGCACGGGAGGAAGGAGAGTGAAGAGAAGGAGCAGCAAGGGAGGAAGGAGAGTGAAGAGAAGGAGTAACACGAAGAGAGTGAAGAGAAGGAGCGATCACAGGAGGAAGGAGAGTGAAGAGAAGGAGTAACACGAGGAAAGAGTGAAGAGAAGGAGCAGCACGAGAGGAAGGAGAGTGAAGAGAAGGAGCAGCACGGGAGGAAGGAGAGTGAAGAGAAGGAGCAGCACGGGAGGAAGGAGAGTAACAAGCATAACAAGTTGGCCAGCATATTTGCCAAGTCTCTATTTTTATGCATAACCCCCGCTATTTTTAAACTAGGAACAACTGACTTGCTGAGCAAGTGATTTGCATTTAGATGTCTCTGTGTAGAACAATGTAAAACCTACCATGTACTCTCAGCTACTAGTTCTGTAACATGTCCTATAATAAATTAGGGTTTAGATGTGAAGAAAACAGCCCATATCACTGCCTCCTTATGTTTTAGCGGTGGGGTACAGGACATACTGTAAAGCACAGTGTCACTAACATGCCACTGTGTAATTAGTGCATGTTATTTCACCACTCTGTCAATAAGAGACCTTTTCAGTTTGTTTTCAGAAATCTTCCACACTAATTTAGTGTAATGAGACACAGTGGAAATGGAAACTGTTTCCTGTCACTAAAATGGGGCTGCTTGCTGGTTACATTAATTGAAATCAAAACTCCCCACCCCCTGAAAGACAGCCTTGTACACAAGCTCATGTAAGTGTTGGTTGCTTTCTTGCAATGTCAGAGGATGCTTGAATAAGGGCAATACAATGCAGTCATGGCAGGTGGAGCACAGCATAAGACTTACTTTGAAAAAGCAGCACCTGTTGATTGTTTTAGTGAGTCTCCTTCACGTATTAATTCTAAGTACCAGTATTAGTTTTCAGAAAATATGCAATATAAAGAACATCATATTTTTTTTAAAATAGTGGTCAAATCCTGGGTACAGTTCCAGCAAAGTGTATACTACAGGCACGATGTAAAATAGAAAATGTGGATGTGTACATTCTTACTTCAATAACAACAACAAACTGATATCTACAGTAAACAATAGGAACACGAGCGTTTACGAGCGAGAGGAGGCCATTGGGTCAGTCAATGTTTATCTGGTTCCTAGTAGCATACTCATCTCAATATTTTGTCAAGTGTGGTCTTAAAGGATCCAAGTGATTCAGCCTCAACAACACATTCTCACCAATCTGTGTACAGAACTGTCTCCTGTCCTTTGTCATAAGTCTGTCTCCACATCATTTCCAGCTGTGTCTTCTGGTCCTGGTTTCTGTGCTGCCATTAAAAGTAGGATTATCTTTGTATGCAAGGTCAATTCGATACATATTGCACAACACTGTTTTCCAGGAAGGGCTTAAAGTAATTGTATTACCCTGCTTGGAAATATAATACATGTGGTTGGGTTGCTGATTAGAAGTTCAGTTTTGGAAGAATGAAAAACTAACCAAACTTGAAACTACATGTTACACTGTGTAGAGCGAGCCAGTATATGCCTTTTTTACACTGGAATGACCTTTCAGGTTTCCCTAATGCTGGTTTGACAGCATGTGTGTTTGCAATGTATAAGCTGATTAATGTGTCTGATTGGGCTGCATGTTTGCAATGTATAAACTGATTAATTTGTCTGATTGGGCTGCATGTGTGTTTGCAATGTATAAGCTGATTAATGTGTCTGATTGGGCTGCATGTTTGCAATGTATAAGCTGATTAATGTGTCTGATTGGGCTGCTTGTTTGCAATGTATAAGCTGATTAATGTGTCTGATTGGGCTGCTTGTTTGCAATGTATAAGCTGATTAATGTGTCTGATTGGGCTGCTTGTTTGCAATGTATAAGCTGATTAATGTGTCTGATTGGGCTGCTTGTATAAGCTGATTAATGTGTCTGATTGGGCTGCATGTTTGCAATGTATAAGCTGATTGGGCTGCGTGTTTGCAATGTATAAGCTGATTAATGTGTCTGATTGGGCTGCGTGTTTGCAATGTTGTTTGCAATGTATAAACTGATTAATGTGTCTGATTGGGCTGCATGTTTGCAGTGTATGTGATTAATGTGTCTGATTAATGTGTCTGATTGGGCTGCATGTGTGTTTGCAATGTATAAGCTGATTAATGTGTCTGATTGGGCCGCGTGTTTGCAATGTATAAGCTGATTAATGTGTCTGATTGGGCTGCTTGTTTGCAATGTATAAGCTGATTAATGTGTCTGATTGGGCTGCATGTGTGTTTGCAATGTATAAGCTGATTAATGTGTCTGATTGGGCTGCTTGTGTTGCAATGTATAAGCTGATTAATGTGTCTGATTGGGCTGCTTGTTTGCAATGTATAAGCTGATTAATGTGTCTGATTGGGCTGCATGTGTGTTTGCAATGTATAAACTGATTAATGTGTCTGATTGGGCTGCTTGTTTGCAATGTATAAACTGATTAATGTGTCTGATTGGGCTGCGTGTTTGCAATGTATAAACTGATTAATGTGTCTGATTGGGCTGCATGTGTGTTTGCAATGTATAAACTGATTAATGTGTCTGATTGGGCTGCTTGTTTGCAATGTATAAGCTGATTAATGTGTCTGATTGGGCTGCTTGTTTGCAATGTATAAGCTGATTAATGTGTCTGATTGGGCTGCGTGTTTGCAATGTATAAACTGATTAATGTGTCTGATTGGGCTGCATGTGTGTTAAGCTGCAATGTATAAAGCTGATTAATGTGTCTGATTGGGCTGCATGTTTGCAATGTATAAGCTGATTAATGTGTCTGATTGGGCTGCTTGTTTGCAATGTATAAGCTGATTAATGTGTCTGATTGGGCTGCTTGTTTGCAATGTATAAGCTGATTAATGTGTCTGATTGGGCTGCTTGTTTGCAATGTATAAACCGATTACTGTGTCTGACTGAGCTGCTATCTTCCAGTTCTTTTTTTCTGCAGGCTGCCCTGATTGCTAAGTGCAAGGAGGTCCAGTGAGAAATGAAGATTTGCTCAATTATCCTGATGTGGAGGGGGTTTGTCTTCTCAGTTCGAAGGGCACAGGGTTATCTTTTCTAACTCAGCTGGAAAGACTGAGATTGGGAAATACCTGTAACGTCTTCCATGTCAGAGCTAGGTAATACACACCTCACAAAATAAAACATGTAGAACTAGTTCAGGGGGAAGGACTGCCCCCAACTCATTACATCGTCCACTAATCAATCTGGGGATTATTACTAAACCAGACACTCACCCATTGTGACGGCCAGTTAATTCCCACCCCTCCACCTCCCCCAGTCACTAAACCAGACACTCACCTATTCTGATGCACTTGATTCCCATCCCTCCACCTCCCCTAATTGCTAACCAGACACTAGCATGACAGACATAACATAGACTGTAGTGTGCAGGCTCACTGAGTTGTGCTAAACACTAACCATGTTTTATTACCAACACCCAGCATTACTGCTTGTTATTGAATGTCTGGATTTGTATTTATTATTAATAATTTAGCAGGCCAGTTTTACAGTGGACACCACCAGCAATTCAACCCTCTGTCATGTACAGTATAAAATACCTTGTAGACAGTAAAGCTAACCAGTCACTCAAGTGCACCTAATTTCCATCTGGGGAATCTCTGCACACCTGACTGCTCTGTGAAATCACCCGTGTTAACCTCCCAACACAGATCCCATCATTGAAATCTCCTCACCCCCAGGAACCAACCTCCCCCAACTCAGATCCCATCATTGAAATCTCATCACCCCCAGGTACCAACCTCCTCCAACTCAGATCCCATCATTGAAATCTCATCACCCCCAGGAACCAACCTCCTCCAACTCAGATCCCATCATTGAAATCTCATCACCCCCAGGAACCAACCTCCTCCAACTCAGATCCCATCATTGAAATCTCATCACCCCCAGGTACCAACCTCCTCCAACTCAGATCCCATCATTGAAATCTCATCACCCCCAGGAACCAACCTCCTCCAACTCAGATCCCATCATTGAAATCTCATCACCCCCAGGAACCAACCTCCTCCAACTCAGATCCCATCATTGAAATCTCATCACCCCCAGGAACCAACCTCCTCCAACTCAGATCCCATCATTGAAATCTCATCACCCCCAGGAACCAACCTCCTCCAACTCAGATCCCATCATTGAAATCTCATCACCCCCAGGAACCAACCTCCTCCAACTCAGATCCCATCATTGAAATCTCATCACCCCCAGGAACCAACCTCCCCCAACTCAGATCCCATCATTGAAATCTCATCACCCCCAGGAACCAACCTCCTCCAACTCAGATCCCATCATTGAAATCTCATCACCCCCAGGAACCAACCTCCTCCAACTCAGATCCCATCATTGAAATCTCATCACCCACCAGGTACCAACCTCCTCCATCTCAGATCCCATCATTGAAATCTCATCACCCCCAGGTACCAACCTCCTCCAACTCAGATCCCATCATTGAAATCTCATCACCCCCAGGAACCAACCTCCTCCAACTCAGATCCCATCATTGAAATCTCATCACCTCCTGTGACAGGCTGGCGAGTGGATAGAGGCCCAGAGACAGACTGCAGTTCAAAAAAAAATAATACTTTTATTCCAAAATCACAAAATAAAAGGGCACAAGGGCGAAAACAAAGGGATTTAAACACAAATAACCAAACAAAAAGCAAAACATACAAAAATAAAGATTTCCAGGCTGGGCGATGCCTTCACTGGATTTAGAAAAACCACAAAAACAGCAAACCAAAAACACCAACCTGCTTCCTCAGCTCCGTCCTCTTAATGGGAAGCAGAGGCCTCCTTTTATGTCAGGTGGCTGGGCGCTGATTGATCGTTAAGCTAATCAGCTAATCAACCCCAGCCACCTGAACACAATAAACCCAGGCAGGTAGGGGAATTTAACCCCATCCCTGCCAATTTATAAAGGGCAGAGCTTTGCTCTGCCACACCCCCAGGAACCAACCTCCCCCAACTCAGATCCCATCGTTGAAATATTATCAAACACCAGGAACCAAGCTCCTCCAACTCAGATCCCATCACTGAAATCTCATCACCCCCAGGAACCAACCTCCTCCAACTCAGATCCTATCATTGAAATCTCAAACACCAGGCACCAACCTCCTCCAACTCAGATCCCATCATTGAAATCTCATCACCCCCAGGTACCAACCTCCTCCAACTCAGATCCCATCATTAAAATCTTATCAAACACCAGGAACCAACCTCCTCCAACTCAGATCCCATCATTGAAATCTCATCATCCCCCAACTCAGATCATCATTGAAATCTCATCACCCCCAGGAACCAACCTCCTCCAACTCAGATCCCATCATTGAAATCTCATCACCCCCAGGTAACCAACCTCCTCCAACTCAGATCCCATCATTGAAATCTCATCACCCCCAGGAACCAACCTCCCCCAACTCAGATCCCATCATTGAAATCTCATCACCCCCAGGAACCAACCTCCCTCAACTCAGATCCCATCATTGAAATCTCATCACCCCCAGGAACCAACCTCCCCCAACTCAGATCCCATCATTGAAATCTTATCAAACCCCAGGTACCAACCTCCCTCAACTCAGATCCCATCATTGAAATCTCCATGATCTTTAAATCCCGAAAGCCTTTCACAGAATAACCCCTATCACACAGGCTTTCATTTCCACTTCCATATACAGTTCTGTAGTGGGTTGAATTCGTAATTCATTTTCTTGCAGTAGTGTGCATGTTTATTAAAACACCTCAAGATTTGTCATTTATATCCTTTATATAACTACCTTCATGAAAACCTCAGGGTGTGAAAAATATGTATTTTTCAGTCAGTAATCAGCGATATAGAAACAGGCACTTGTGTGTGAAAATGTTAGACCACTTTGTGCTTTAGTTATGCATTTTAAACTTCAAAAATGAATTGCATGTGCGTCCTACTAAAGCCATCAATTAAATTAGACAATCACTAATTTGCCTATTTTGCATTAGATTATTTAACTGGAGTTTAAACAGGTTAAACAATATGATGAAACTAAACCACACTTTTGTTTACATAAAAAGGTCGGGTCAATCATTCTGCCGTTTATCAATTGCCTGTGCTCTTCACAAAACTTACGAATTGCATGTGTGGCCTATTTGCCATCAGTTAATTTTAGACAATCACTAATTTGCCTATTTTGGTATTTTTTTTGTTAGAGGTTTGATTTAATATGTACAACAAATAAGAAATACAGAAGCAATGGGGTGTTGTAATACCTGTGCACACTTGATTTCATATGCATTGTCAAAACTACAGAAGCAATGGGGTGTTGTAATACATGTGCACACTGCAACTACAGAAGCAATGGGGTGTTGTAATACATGTGCACACTGCTGAACTACAGAAGCAATGGGGTGCAATACATGTGCACACTGCTGGTGCACACTGCTGAACTACAGAAGCAATGGGGTGTTGTAATACATGTGCACACTGCTGAACTACAGAAGCAATGGGGTGTTCTAATACATGTGCACACTGCTGAACTACAGAAGCAATGGGGTGTTGTAATACATGTGCACACTGCTGAACTACAGAAGCAATGGGGTGTTGTAATACATGTGCACACTGCTGAACTACAGAAGCAATGGGGTGTTGTAATACATGTGCACACTGCTGAACTACAGAAGCAATGGGGTGTTCTAATACATGTGCACACTGCTGAACTACAGAAGCAATGGGGTGTTGTAATACATGTGCACACTGCTGAACTACAGAAGCAATGGGGTGTTGTAATACATGTGCACACTGCTGAACTACAGAAGCAATGGGGTGTTGTAATACATGTGCACACTGCTGAACTACAGAAGCAATGGGGTGTTGTAATACATGTGCACACTGCTGAACTACAGAAGCAATGGGGTGCTCTAATACATGTGCACACTGCTGTATTTTCAGTAAATTAATATGTACAGACAGGCACACCTTGAACTTAAGAAACCGTCCACCAACTTTGAAAAATCTAAGTGGATGAAGTTTAGCTAAATGAAACCGTCAGTCATGTTCAGTAGCATTGTTTTTTCAATCTTGAAAAATACAGTAACACACACACTACATATAAATAAATCTACAGCATGTATTCCCATTATAGTGTCATTTTCATGCCTTTAATGTGCATTTGCATGGAGAAAAACTTTCCAGACTCTACGCAACCATATGAAAACAATATATGCCACAATAACAGTTACAAAAAATTAAATCTGCAATCATACAAACAACATGATTTTACATTTTCATACACAGAAAAATATACCACTCTCTCTGGCACTTAAGCTTCCTCAATATGAACTTTCTATTGACAGTGCAGGGGTTTGTTTCCACTGCATGCTCCTCAAACTGGAGGATCGCCATGTAGCTTGGATGCATGGCCAGACAGCTGCCCATGGGGGCCCAACAAATCATTTTAAAAACAACAATCTAAACCATTTATTAATACATGTAGTGAGCACTCTTGCAATCCGCCACCTGTGTTTTATGAAATAGATGCTATTAAAAAGCAAACATAAATAAACCCTTTTTGTACTCTTCTCCACAGCACGATCCAAATGGAAAAAAAATTCTCCAAAATAAAGAAAGCAATAACTTTTATTCTTTGTTCTGAAATAAAAAATAAAAAAAACGCTAAAGTTTAAATTCAAATATGAACAGCTTGTGATTTTGTTTGTTTTTGATGAACACTCACTTTGCATGGTTTTGGTTTTAAAGACTTTTCATATTCAATTACAGTATTGTTTTGTTAACACTCACTTCATTAGCAGCCAGTGATGGGCGACACTAGCCACATGTCTGTGTCCTGACATACAGTAAGGCACTAATGATACAAGGATGCAATAAACCTGCCTCGTGTCAATTTGAGGGAAGATCTATTTCAATTCATATGCCCAGTGTGTGTTAGCCAGACATTTAATGCAGCAGCATTTAATCTTAAAAGTAGTTCATTCAAAGGGATTCCACGATCAATGCAGCACAGAAGTGTGTTGCTGTTTTTAAAATTGAAATTTATACTTGATTCAAAATGTCTGAAACACTTCCCATAAGGAATTAATAAAAATACATAAAAAGTGTTTAACTGACCTGGTTGTCAACTTAAAAAAAAAAATGTAAAAAATCCTTCCACTTTTTATTTTTATTTATTTTCTTCTGAAAGCCACTGAAATCTGAACAGTACAGCTGCTTTGACAGACCTTGATAACCACGAGTCGTGACCTACCTAATTACCTAAGCAAGGCAGTCCAAGACCAGGGTTTACTCAGGGTCTGTGAAACCAGCCGTCTGAACTGATGTTACAACTCCCTTTGGGAACTAAAAGTGGACTTCCATTGTATAGACTGGTCCTGCCGTGAATCAATCCCTATGAATCAGTCCCTGAGGTCGCCCATCACGTCCTCTTCCAACACGTTACTCAGAACAATCCCTACAACTCCGGGGTCCAACTTCGCTCGCCTCCCATACAGAGCACAGCCGGCATGAATGAACCCTGTGCGTTCAAGCTCTCGTCAAGCAGCTTCGACCGGCACGCCATCACTCCGCTACTTCCACTACGCTCGCCTTTCTCTTAGCACCTGCATCAAAACAAACAGGCTGCATTACTCGGACTGTGTCGTCACAAACCAAGATCCACATACAGCTATACATAAGCAACGCAAATGAAAGCAGAGCAGATCTGGAGTTATTGGTATACTGTATATAACTATACATAATCACTGCATACAGTATTGCAAATAAAAGCAGATCTGGATTTATTGGTGTACCCAGTTCAAGTTCCAGCTCAGCCACTGACTCACTGTGTGACCCTGAGCAAATCACTTAACCTTCTTGTGCTCCGTCTTTCGAGCGGGACGTTCTTGTAAGTGACTCCACAGCTGATGCATAATTCACACACCCTAGTCTCGTCTCTTGTAAAGTGCTTTGTGATGGTGGTCCACTATGAAAGGTGCTATATAAAAATAGACTATTATTATCATTATTATTATTAAGACTTGACACTACTCATTTTGCAGTGTTTGTTTCTGCGTAGACCATTAATTTCCATGTTACTTACTGTTCTAGAAATAAAAATGTAATTGTGAAATGTAACAGGGCTTAGGGTTTAGGAAGTGTGCATTAAGTGGTGACCCCATATACCGTAAGCAAGCGTCTTAACCACAATGCAAAAGAGCCAGGCTGGTCTGCACTGTGGTTATAGAGCTTCTAACCTCCTCTCATCTCATCGACAGGGGACTGAACCCGTACAGCAGTGGATCACACAGCACTGCCCGCTACAGAAACACTGTGCACTGATCTGCTGCTTTCAATCAGTGTGTTGTCAGGAAACAGCAGCTCACAATATTGTTAAGGTAAAGGTAAGATTCTTTTTTCTTCGTCGAGATGCAAACATAGCAAGCAGAACGGCACCTGGTAAGCACAGATCCTAAAGAAGTGATGTATTCTCTGAAAAATATCAGGCACACAAACGACTCAAGAACCTGACTATCAGGGCACTTAACACAGAACTATGCAAGGAAAACAGTAACATATGATTCATATTAAACAGTATCAACAGCACAACTGACAGGTGAAGACTGAAGATGCAGACTTTGAACACAGGTTATTTATCAAATGCAGAGTTAGTGAGTACAGTACCATTTTAGTAAGCAATCCAGAGAGGGAAATAAGACTCCCATTGCCTGGCAGTTTGATCCATCCCTGTTTTTACTATGAGTTTAATCAGACACACCTGAGCTCGTTACCTGTACAGTGGGGGCAAATCAAGTTTGTAGTAAAATCTAGAATGGGTGGAACTGCTATGTAAAGTCTTCTTTCTATCCCTGCAATCCACCACTGCCAATGAGGGCAGGATCCTAATATTGTGAGGTAATCTACAGCACGGAGTGATCTGATTTATTAGAAATTATTCAATCAAATATGAGAACAAAATACAACTTGATGCTTGGAAAGGAAAACAAAGCATTGTGAAGGGCAGCATCTCAACACAGCACACTGGGGACAGGCTTGATGGATGACTCTGCACTGCTGTTTCAATACACACACGGACGTGTTTTTTTGGCTGAATAAACAGGCATCTCAGGGCTGACGTTGAGGTGCAGAGCATGATTTATTACAGCTGAAGTGTCATTATTGTGACATCGCGCAGCAGAGAGGAGATGCAGGGCTGAGCTGAATGTGCTGTTCAGAAAATCTTGACTGGCAGGAAAGAAATGACTGACAACCTGGCAAGCGCAACAGTGACATTTTAAATGGGGGATTTCATACACACACGTCACACTGCAGTTACAGCACAGCCAGCACCCAGACAGTTCATACACACACCAGCACACAGCTGCAGTTAGTTACAGCACAGCCAGCACCCAGAAAGTTCATACACACACGTCACACTGCAGTTAAAGCACAGCCAGCACCCAGAAGGTTCACACACACACACACACTCATGCACACACAGCCAGCACCCAGAAGGTTCACACACACACACACTGCAGTTACAGCACAGCCAGCACCCAGACAGTTCATACACACACGTCACACTGCAGTTACAGCACAGCCAGCACCCAGACAGTTCATACACACACGTCACACTGCAGTTACAGCACAGCCAGCACCCAGACAGTTCATACACACACGTCACACTGCAGTTACAGCACAGCCAGCACCCAGACAGTTCATACACACACGTCACACTGCAGTTACAGCACAGCCAGCACCCAGACAGTTCATACACACACGTCACACTGCAGTTACACAGCCAGCACCCAGAAGGTTCACACACACACACACACTGCAGTTACAGCACAGCCAGCACCCAGAAGGTTCACACCACACATCACACTGCAGTTACAGCACAGCCAGCACACACGTCACACAGACAGACAGTTCATACACACACATCACACTGCAGTTACAGCACAGCCAGCACCCAGACAGTTCATACACACACGTCACACTGCAGTTACAGCACAGCCAGCACCCAGACAGTTCATACACACACGTCACACTGCAGTTACAGCACAGCCAGCACCCAGACAGTTCATACACACACGTCACACTGCAGTTACAGCACAGCCAGCACCCAGACAGTTCATACACACACGTCACACTGCAGTTACAGCACAGCCAGCACCCAGACAGTTCATACACACACGTCACACTGCAGTTACAGCACAGCCAGCACCCAGACAGTTCATACACACACGTCACACTGCAGTTACAGCACAGCCAGCACCCAGACAGTTCATACACACACGTCACACTGCAGTTACAGCACAGCCAGCACCCAGACAGTTCACACACACACGTCACACTGCAGTTACAGCACAGCCAGCACCCAGACAGTTCACACACACGTCACACTGCAGTTACAGCACAGCCAGCACCCAGACAGTTCACACACACACGTCACACTGCAGTTACAGCACAGCCAGCACCCAGAAGGTTCACACACACACGTCACACTGCACACACACACCCAGACAGGTTCATACACACACGTCACACTGCAGTTAAAGCACAGCCAGCACCCAGAAGGTTCACACACACACATCACACTGCAGTTACAGCACAGCCAGCACCCAGAAAGTTCACAGACACACACATCACACTGCAGTTACAGCCAGCCAGCACCCAGACACTGCAGTTACAGCACAGCCAGCACCCAGACAGTTCACAAACATGTCACACTGCAGTTACAGTGTAGTTGTTCACAAATGCATTATAATAATTATTTTACATTATTTAAATTATATTACATCAGTGCATTACATACTGGGGATGACATACTGTATTCAGTGTTTAGTAGAATTTCGCGGCTGTTTTGTCTGTATAAAGCAGCAATGTTCTCTCCAGTGTTCAGACCTGCCAGCTATCTGGCTACACGAAGGGGCAGCACAGACACCCCCTGGATTGAATAGGTGAAGTGTCATTATATTCGGAAGTGCTGATGGACAGATTTGTCACAGCTGTATTACCTGCAATCCATTCGCTTTTAATTCACTTCATTGATTAGGCTGAGAGTGTGAATTCACATCTATGGGTGCACACTGGCACTACTCACTCTGTATCAATAGCCAGCATTGGCCCAAGGATACTGCGTACATTGGGCCAACTTCATAATTGATTCATGCATGAGTAAAACATACAGACTCCGTTCTACAATGTAATTATGTTGTTGGAAACATTTTTTATAGCAAACCCGTTTATTACAAAAACATACTTTTTTTTTTTTTTTTTTTACAAACTACAGGAATGGTTGCAATCTGCACAGCTATTGTTTTACATGCATCCGTTACCTCGTGGATTATGTCCCCCCAGTAAAGCAAGATCAGTCTGGTTTCACCCAATTCTAGAACGTTGCAAGTTTTTGATCACAGTGTTATTACTGTTTTTTTTCATTTCTGTTTCTAAAGAAAGCCTGTTCAGTCAGCATGCGGAATGCAAGCCACTGCTGGCACAAACACAAGCAACTGCTTGCACAGCGAGCTGGCAGGGTGTGGTGCAGTCAGCGATAGTGCAGCAAGCGGGCCAGGGAACGCCGTGCCGTGCCGTGCCCTACCTGAGGGCCTGTGGGAGGGGGTGAGGGGTCAGATTCCTGGAAGTTAGGAATGTTGAGCGTCTATACCTGCTGGCGTGAGCACCAGAGCCTGGAGAATGTCCGACAGGGAGACGATGCCCATGATACTGGCATTCTCGTCAACCACCACCAGTCGATGGACCTAAACAAAAACACACCACCAAGACGTGGGTTTAGGGATTCGTTATGAGTGGAGAAAATACAGGAATCACATAATATATCATTATAACATTATTATAGCAAACTACTCAACAATTGTATGGCAGCGTGCTATAGCCTGGTACGCCAGGATTTGCATATATCTCACAGACACGTGTGCGCTGAAGTAGAATTGTGAGTCTTGGGGTTACAAAAGTATTTCGTAAGTTCCAATGACAAGCCCTGAATTGAAAGACTCCTGTTCTGAAATACGATTCTCATGTCCCAATCGCGGGAATCATGGATTCTGTGAAAACACAGACGCGAGCTCCAAGGTCAAGTCTGTTCTTATAAAAACTAGAAGAACTGTGCATTCATTATGTTGTCATTGGTATCCTGCCCCATGTGGTCTTACCTCTGCCTTGACTATCCTGTCCACTATGGTTTCCAGTGTTTCCAGCCTGTTGCATTTCATAACGCCTTCAAAATACTGCGAGCGGTGCCGCAGCGCTTGGGTCACCGTGATGTCGAGGTTATTGTACGTCTTTTCAGCAGCGAGGTTCTGGGGGGCGGGATAAATAACAATCAGTGGCATGTAAAGTACCATTTAACAGTGCACTTCTTCTATGACAACACAATGCAAACTGTCTCCAGCGTGCTGGGGTGTTTTAGAGACGATACCACTTTTACATTGTCTACTTTTACCAGCACAGTTTATAAAACGTGGTTGGAACTTTTGCCATAACATCATGCTCTTTCTCCTAACTTGTAATAGTTTCTACATCAAAAAAAAATAACATTTTTTTTATGCATTACCAAAAATGCAAAAAAAAAATTAATAAAAAGGCCACGCCCCATTGAAATGAAGTCATAAAAATGTAAAGTACTTACTATAACATCGAATTTGGAATAAATATCTACAACTTTTCCTGGAAAACAAAACACAAAAAAACCCTTCTAAATCCTTCGTTTAAACAATAATAACAATAATAATAATAACAATAATAATAATAATATTGATGTCAGCTCATAGTAAAGTTGTTCTAAGTATCTGGAGAGCTCTGCTTCTGGTTGCTACAGTAAACATGCATAATGCTAAGCCCAGTCTCTTTATTCCCTTGTGCTGTTGTAACCACAATGCCCCCAGTGCACAAAAGCACAAGCTCGTCTCATCTCAACTGAGGTCAGCTTGCAAACCTTCTCATGTAAACATGGTGTATGTTAGTGCGTACCTGACTCATCCACCACAGGCAAAGCGGACACTCTCCTATCAGCAAATATATTCAATGCTTTTATGATGGGAGTGTCTGGGTGGATGTAGGCAATATTGTGGTAGGTTCCGATCCCCAGCTCTTCCAGACTCTGCTTCATGAATGCAGGCTTTGGCATCTCCGATACCTGTAAAAACAGCAGGTTCAGAAGCGCCTGTTGGTTTCCTGAATGACTGCGCTTCAATGGTGCCGATCACTTTATGATCTATTACTGTATGGAGCCAGCCAAAAAGGAAAAGACAATTCACAGTTCTATCAATCAATTATGTATTACTGCTGACCGTAAATTTCTATAAAATGATAAATAGTAGTTTGGCTTGCCAATTAAAGAAATAAACTTGAAAAGCCAGTGTCTATTGTTGAACCACACGGCAGTGAGAATATCGAACTGCCCTATCTAATGACAACACTGTGAATCCAGGAATGCATTGTTCTGAACCCATTTTAAAATGTAATCGATATATCTTAGCGGTGTATGTTATGCTGTGTGGGAGAATGTGGGGCACACATGCACTTCCTTAGCGGTGTATGTTTTGCTCTGTGGGCCTTTTATCCCTACTCTCAGGCTCTCGAGACACAGCATACAGGAGACCAGGCATTTCCAGGGTCCTCCCAGACACACACTACTCTGCTGGCCTCTTATCCCCACTCCCAGGAACTCAAGGATACAGTATACAGGAGACCAGGCATTTCCAGGGTCCTCCCAGACACACTCTACTCTACTGGCCTCTTATCCCTACTCCCAGACTCTCAAGATGGTTGCTAAATCTCGTCACAAACAATTACACATTAAAGGAAGAAATGAAAAACATTTACACTTACAAAAAGTTGTAGAAACTTGAGGATTCTCTTGTGAGTGAGGATATAAAGTGCATTCCCGCTGACAGGGTCGATAACCGGCAACCGGTGAATTTTGTTTTTGATAAGCGAATACACTGCATCAAATATGCTGGAAGCAGAGAGAAAAACAAACCAAGGTTAGCAGAAAAAAAAAAACTAAAACTAAAACTGTATTGCATAATGGTCCACCCCACACACAGGATATTGACTGGAAAGCAATGGTGCCAAAAAAAGATATGGTTTGCCACTGAAAGCAATACAACGTGACCGGGTGCATGCCTAGGGGTGCTCTTATCAAACAGCAGAGTGGATCGGTCATCTGGTGAATCTGCTACGAGGACACACTGCAACAGGCGGGATTGCTCCCTCATTCCTTAACATTGTATAACATCAACTACAGGTGCATCCAGCAAACCCATACACTTTACTGCAGGTCTAAAGAGACCGTGGCATCATTATACTAAATAGAGGACCAAATAATCAGCTGAAAACTCCTGTAGCATGCAATCCAAGAATACTTCTCTGGAGACAGGAGTTGAAATTATTCCAACCACTGAACCCATCGGGTTAAAAAAACCCTAAAACAAAACAACCCCCCCCCCCCATATACAGTAATGAAAGCTTTACTGCTGCAGCTGCCTGCAAGAAGCAAGTAGCAATTTGATTTGACCAATATTAGTACACGCCATACTAGTTCACTAGGGGGCAGCACATTATAAAAATACTGAAAATTGCCAGGTATTCATATGGGCTGCATACAAGCGTGTTCACTCTTCACTTAACCCATTACGTACCAAATTAATATCAGAGAAAATTAAAACAGGTAGATGCACAAAATTGCAAGTAGCCTGTCCTGAAATGAGGACACTGGCACTTAGTGGGTTGAGCACATCATGTGCACGGCTGAGCATTACCAGGAAAAGCAAGAGAAACAGGAGCTACACATCTATATATCTGTGGCATGCAACTAGAAAATAACAAAAGCTCCACAAATGCAGACTGCTTAGAATGAATCAACTGCAACTGAATCAAGAATGTGGAAGCACTTCCATACCTTGCATCAGGTGATATGTTCACCAAAGGCTTAAACGTTTCCTGCAAGTACAGTTCTGTAGGAGGAAAGGAGAGAATCCTTTAACAAGAGGCCCCAGTATAGTCTGAACAGGGGGAGATGAAGCTTTCCTTTACCCATTACAATAGAAGCATCTCTTCATTCTTTGCACAGTACGGATTGTTAAAAATGTATTAGTCAAGAATCCTTCTGCTACTAGGATGTGAATAGAAAGCATCTTCCTGCAAATGTGTACTACACAGGGGTGGCAATAAGACTCCCACTGCATAGCAGTTTGATCCATTCCTGGTTTTACTACTAGTTTAATAAGACACATCTAAGCTTGTTGCCTATACACTGGGGCTAATCAAGCTTGCAGTAAAATCTGGAACGGTTGAAGCTGCTATGCAATAGAAGTCTTATTTCCATCCCTGCAGTATACTGAAGATGTAACAAAACCTCACAGCGCTCATTTGCCCGAGGTCGTTCAACACACTGATTATAAACCGAGAAGATAACTCAGACTAAACACAACAGTTTTCAAACCAACAAGTTTGAGTTTTTCACCACAGAGAAGCCAGAAATAAAATTTTAAAAAATAGGAAAGAATGAAAGGAAAAAAATGTAATGTGTCAAGCTGCCAGTATGTTCAATACTTGGTGAGCAGTTCATTGAGTTTTCATTGTAGATCCCAGAGGTTCAGCACCAATCCTGAGTACTAGAGATTCTTATATTGAGCACAATCACGCATCTCTTACTGCCTTGGTGAGACTTTAATTCAGAGCGAGAGAGAGAGAGATTACTTCTTAAAATAACATCATTTACCCCTCCATGTTTCAATCTTGTGTTCTTCTAGCTCGTAGATTTGTACCTGAAAAGCACAAAAGACAAAACCTCATGAATAGATTCTGGGAAACAGAAAATTCTACCTTAAACAAGTACAATAGTAATGTACAGGTGTATATCGAATGCCAAATGTATGTCTTAAACAACCAGGTTTTATACATACAGAATCTTTACCCAAAATATATAATTATATATATATATATATATATATATATTATATATATATATATATATATATACAAAATTTGGGATACCTTTATTTGATAAAGCACCCTTCACGATAAATTGTCACAAGGCGCTTCTCAGGTACTTGTACTCAGGTAATTCTTTATACTATGCAAGCAACAGCAAAAACATTTAATACAAAAATCAATTAAAATGCAATACAATATAAGCATTAATGTTAAGACGTGAATGATAGATTATAGAAGTGCATCTTCAGTCGTGTTTTAAAAACAGCAACAGTTGCTGCCGCCATTATGGAAACAGGCAGCCAGTTCCATAATTCAGGGCCCACAAAGCCAAATGCTCTACCGCCTGTGTTCTTTGACACCTTGGGGACAGTAAGCAATCCTGCGTCCTGGTACTGCAGTGGTCATCTGGGTATACATGGGATTAAAATAGCATTTAAATATCAAGGAGCCAAACTGTTCAATGCTTTGTAAGTAATAAGCATGACCTTAAAATGATCCTAAATCTTACAGGAAGCCAATGTAGGGCTGCCAATACCAGCATAACGTGATCATTTCTCCAAATGTAGCTGTAGAGTGTCACTAACAAACTAGACAAACGTACACTGTACAAAGCACCGCAAGCCACTGTAAAGGAAGACCACCTTTCAACAGTTTGCAAACATGAAGTAAAATGCATACTGTGCGTGGAAGATGAGAAGTATATAAGTATGTGTTGTTTATGGAAACTGAAAAATATCTGTGGTCATTTTGTATTGAAAGTAAGTCTGTATCTCAAATTGCTGATGAGATATATACTGTTGTAAAAGCAGCAATATTCTTAACCCTACAATGAGCAGTGTGTGCCACGGAACGGCACTATGAACTCCTCACTGGAAATACATGTACTGCAGCAAAATAAAAAGGGTACCGTCATACAGTGAGGATCCCAGAGTCTGCTAGGCAGAATGAAATTTATGATAGATCTAATAAAAGTTAAATAACATTCCTCATTATTAAATATACTGACATCTAAATGTTTGTTTAGACTTCTGCAGTGTAAACTTAAGTTTTAAATGATTAAAAAATACCAGCAGTGCAACTGTTAATCTGTTTGACTAAGTATTTAGTAAATGAAAATGTTACTGGCCGTTTCTATAAAGTATTTCAGGAGGGCAGTAACACATTGCTGTTTAAATGCTATTTGCTTGGTGCCTGCCATTTTTGACCGCTGATATTTGGAGGGAAACTTACAGGGATTGTGGGATACTGGAAGGCTTTTGGCAGCCCTTTTTCTTTTTGCTAATATAGATACTGATACTGAAAACCATGATAGTGTGATATCCCTTCCACTTGTGCTTTACAATACGTACCTATGCTTTACTCTTTGCTATTGTAAACCGTTACAAAAGCCTCATGGAAATGCATCATAAAAACCTGGAGAGCCATCAAAGCAACAGCTCCATGAATCAGCAAAGCCAGTGTTGATAATGGCTTTCCTTATTAAATGAAAATGCTGTAGGGATGTACCTAAGCATGCACCTGCAGCAACACTACCCTGAACAGAAAGATATCTGTTACCCAAGCATGCAGCTGCAGCAACACTACCCTGAACAGAAAGATATCTGTTACCCAAGCATGCAGCTGCAGCAACACTACCCTGAACAGCAGGATATCTGTTACAGGCATGCAGCTGCAGCAACACTACCCTGAACAGCAGGATATCTGTTACCCAAGCATGCAGCTGCAGCAACACTACCCTGAACAGCAGGATATCTGTTACCCAAGCATGCACCTGCAGCAACACTACCCTGAACAGAAAGATATCTGTTACCCAAGCATGCAGCTGCAGCAACACTACCCTGAACAGCAGGATATCTGTTACCCAAGCATGCAGCTGCAGCAACACTACCCTGAACAGCAGGATATCTGTTACCCAAGCATGCAGCTGCAGCAACACTACCCTGAACAGCAGGATATCTGTTACCCAAGCATGCAGCTGCAGCAACACTACCCTGAACAGCAGGATATCTGTTACCCAAGCATGCAGCTGCAGCAACACTACCCTGAACAGCAGGATATCTGTTACCCAAGCATGCAGCTGCAGCAACACTACCCTGAACAGCAGGATATCTGTTACCCAAGCATGCAGCTGCAGCAACACTACCCTGAACAGCAGGATATCTGTTACAGGCATGCAGCTGCAGCAACACTACCCTGAACAGCAGGATATCTGTTACCCAAGCATGCAGCTGCAGCAACACTACCCTGAACAGCAGGATATCTGTTACCCAAGCATGCAAGCAACACTACCCTGAACAGCAGGATATCTGTTACCCAAGCATGCACCTGCAGCAACACTACCCTGAACAGCAGGATATCTGTTACAGGCATGCAGCTGCAGCAACACTACCCTGAACAGCAGGATATCTGTTACAGGCATGCAGCTGCAGCAACACTACCCTGAACAGCAGGATATCTGTTACAGGCATGCACCTGCAGCAACACTACCCTGAACAGCAGGATATCTGTTACCCAAGCATGCAGCTGCAGCAACACTACCCTGAACAGCAGGATATCTGTTACCCAAGCATGCAGCTGCAGCAACACTACCCTGAACAGCAGGATATCTGTTACCCAAGCATGCAGCTGCAGCAACACTACCCTGAACAGCAGGATATCTGTTACCCAAGCATGCAGCTGCAGCAACACTACCCTGAACAGCAGGATATCTGTTACCCAAGCATGCAGCTGCAGCAACACTACCCTGAACAGCAGGATATCTGTTACCCAAGCATGCAGCTGCAGCAACACTACCCTGAACAGCAGGATATCTGTTACAGGCATGCAGCTGCAGCAACACTACCCTGAACAGCAGGATATCTGTTACAGGCATGCAGCTGCAGCAACACTACCCTGAACAGCAGGATATCTGTTACAGGCATGCAGCTGCAGCAACACTACCCTGAACAGCATGACATCTGTTACACAAGCATGCACCTGCAGCAACACTACCCTGAACAGCAGGATATCTGTTACCCAAGCATGCAGCTGCAGCAACACTACCCTGAACAGCAGGATATCTGTTACCCAAGCATGCAGCTGCAGCAACACTACCCTGAACAGCAGGATATCTGTTACCCAAGCATGCAGCTGCAGCAACACTACCCTGAACAGCAGGATATCTGTTACCCAAGCATGCAGCTGCAGCAACACTACCCTGAACAGCAGGATATCTGTTACCCAAGCATGCAGCTGCAGCAACACTACCCTGAACAGCAGGATATCTGTTACACAAGCATGCAGCTGCAGCAACACTACCCTGAACAGCAGGATATCTGTTACCCAAGCATGCAGCTGCAGCAACACTACCCTGAACAGCAGGATATCTGTTACCCAAGCATGCAGCTGCAGCAACACTACCCTGAACAGCAGGATATCTGTTACAGGCATGCAGCTGCAGCAACACTACCCTGAACAGCAGGATATCTGTTACAGGCATGCAGCTGCAGCAACACTACCCTGAACAGCAGGATATCTGTTACAGGCATGCAGCTGCAGCAACACTACCCTGAACAGCAGGATATCTGTTACAAGCATGCAGCTGCAGCAACACTACCCTGAACAGCAGGATATCTGTTACAGGCATGCAGCTGCAGCAACACTACCCTGAACAGCAGGATATCTGTTACAGGCATGCAGCTGCAGCAACACTACCCTGAACAGCAGGATATCTGTTACAGGCATGCACCTGCAGCAACACTACCCTGAACAGCAGGATATCTGTTACAGGCATGCAGCTGCAGCAACACTACCCTGAACAGCAGGATATCTGTTACAGGCATGCAGCTGCAGCAACACTACCCTGAACAGCAGGATATCTGTTACAGGCATGCAGCTGCAGCAACACTACCCTGAACAGCAGGATATCTGTTACAGGCATGCACCTGCAGCAACACTACCCTGAACAGCATGACATCTGTTACACAAGCATGCACCTGCAGCAACACTACCCTGAACAGCAGGATATCTGTTACAGGCATGCAGCTGCAGCAACACTACCCTGAACAGCAGGATATCTGTTACAGGCATGCACCTGCAGCAACACTACCCTGAACAGCAGGATATCTGTTACAAGCATGCAGCTGCAGCAACACTACCCTGAACAGCAGGATATCTGTTACAAGCATGCACCTGCAGCAACACTACCCTGAACAGCAGGATATCTGTTACAGGCATGCAGCTGCAGCAACACTACCCTGAACAGCAGGATATCTGTTACCCAAGCATGCAGCTGCAGCAACACTACCCTGAACAGCAGGATATCTGTTACCCAAGCATGCACCTGCAGCAACACTACCCTGAACAGCAGGATATCTGTTACCCAAGCATGCAGCTGCAGCAACACTACCCTGAACAGCAGGATATCTGTTACAGGCATGCAGCTGCAGCAACACTACCCTGAACAGCAGGATATCTGTTACCCAAGCATGCAGCTGCAGCAACACTACCCTGAACAGCAGGATATCTGTTACCCAAGCATGCAGCTGCAGCAACACTACCCTGAACAGCAGGATATCTGTTACCCAAGCATGCACCTGCAGCAACACTACCCTGAACAGCAGGATATCTGTTACCCAAGCATGCAGCTGCAGCAACACTACCCTGAACAGCAGGATATCTGTTACAGGCATGCAGCTGCAGCAACACTACCCTGAACAGCAGGATATCTGTTACAGGCATGCAGCTGCAGCAACACTACCCTGAACAGCAGGATATCTGTTACAGGCATGCAGCTGCAGCAACACTACCCTGAACAGCAGGATATCTGTTACAGGCATGCAGCTGCAGCAACACTACCCTGAACAGCAGGATATCTGTTACCCAAGCATGCAGCTGCAGCAACACTACCCTGAACAGCAGGATATCTGTTACCCAAGCATGCAGCTGCAGCAACACTACCCTGAACAGCAGGATATCTGTTACCCAAGCATGCAGCTGCAGCAACACTACCCTGAACAGCAGGATATCTGTTACCCAAGCATGCAGCTGCAGCAACACTACCCTGAACAGCAGGATATCTGTTACCCAAGCATGCAGCTGCAGCAACACTACCCTGAACAGCAGGATATCTGTTACCCAAGCATGCAGCTGCAGCAACACTACCCTGAACAGCAGGATATCTGTTACCCAAGCATGCACCTGCAGCAACACTACCCTGAACAGCAGGATATCTGTTACCCAAGCATGCAGCTGCAGCAACACTACCCTGAACAGCAGGATATCTGTTACCCAAGCATGCACCTGCAGCAACACTACCCTGAACAGCAGGATATCTGTTACCCAAGCATGCACCTGCAGCAACACTACCCTGAACAACGCAGGATATCATGTTACCCAAGCATGCAGGCTGCAGCAACACTACCCTGAACAGCAGGATATCTGTTACAGGCATGCAGCTGCAGCAACACTACCCTGAACAGCAGGATATCTGTTATCTGTTACACAGGCATGCAGCTGCAGCAACACTACCCTGAACAGCAGGATATCTGTTACAGGCATGCAGCTGCAGCAACACTACCCTGAACAGCAGGATATCTGTTACCCAAGCATGCAGCTGCAGCAACACTACCCTGAACAGCAGGATATCTGTTACCCAAGCATGCAGCTGCAGCAACACTACCCTGAACAGCAGGATATCTGTTACCCAAGCATGCAGCTGCAGCAACACTACCCTGAACAGCAGGATATCTGTTACCCAAGCATGCAGCTGCAGCAACACTACCCTGAACAGCAGGATATCTGTTACCCAAGCATGCAGCTGCAGCAACACTACCCTGAACAGCAGGATATCTGTTACCCAAGCATGCAGCTGCAGCAACACTACCCTGAACAGCAGGATATCTGTTACCCAAGCATGCAGCTGCAGCAACACTACCCTGAACAGCAGGATATCTGTTACAGGCATGCAGCTGCAGCAACACTACCCTGAACAGCAGGATATCTGTTACAGGCATGCAGCTGCAGCAACACTACCCTGAACTGAACAGCAGGAGCATCTGTTACCCAAGCATGCAGCTGCAGCAACACTACCCTGAACAGCAGGATATCTGTTACAGGCATGCAGCTGCAGCAACACTACCCTGAACAGCAGGATATCTGTTACAGGCATGCAGCTGCAGCAACACTACCCTGAACAGCAGGATATCTGTTACCCAAGCATGCAGCTGCAGCAACACTACCCTGAACAGCAGATATCTGATATCTGTTACCCAAGCATGCACCTGCAGCAACACTACCCTGAACAGCAGGATATCTGTTACAGGCATGCAGCTGCAGCAACACTACCCTGAACAGCAGGATATCTGTTACAGGCATGCAGCTGCAGCAACACTACCCTGAACAGCAGCTGTTACCATGCAGCAGCAACACTACCCTGAACAGCAGGATATCTGTTACCCAAGCATGCACCTGCAGCAACACTACCCTGAACAGCAGGATATCTGTTACCCAAGCATGCAGCTGCAGCAACACTACCCTGAACAGCAGGATATCTGTTACCCAAGCATGCAGCTGCAGCAACACTACCCTGAACAGCAGGATATCTGTTACCTAAGCATGCACCTGCAGCAACACTACCCTGAACAGCAGGATATCTGTGCAGCAACACTACCCAAGCATGCAAGCTGCAGCAACACTACCCTGAACAGCATGATATCTGTTACCCAAGCATGCACCTGCAGCAACACTACCCTGAACAGCATGATATCTGTTACCTAAGCATGCAGCTGCAGCAACACTACCCTGAACAGCATGACATCTGTTACCTAAGCATGCACCTGCAGCAACATTACCCTGAACAGCTGGATATCTGTTACCTAAGCATGCAGCATGATGGGGAGAAGCTCTATCGAATTACCTCTGGATAAGGATTACTCTGCCTGCTGGAAGCAGTTTGAATGCACTGCTCGGGTTGAATTCTCTACAATTCTTTACAAGGACTGGCAGTCCCTTCTGTCAAATATCACTTCTCAATCACAGCTTGCTTAATAAAATGTTTATTATGTAGTCCTGGCTTGGGTTTCCTGACAAATCCTTGACCTGTCCTGTCTTGGTTGAAAGGAGAACGTTCATTATAGGGCTGGCTTCAGGAATGTTTATCCACAAACAAAGCAGAATCAAGATAACGACATACGCGGAAAGCGCTGCTTCACTTCACTTCATGGAAAGACTGGTACAGCCTACAATAACTGTATTACAGCCACCACAGTCCAAACAGTACAGCCTACAATAACTGTACTACAGTGACCAATTATTCAAAATAGATCAGATTAGCTATACCACAAGGCTATGCCATGTTATATCAAAACTGTGCTAATATAGTCCCCTTGCCATTCTTAACAAGAGGGAAACAAGCCCTTCCTGTGCACATGGTGATGTTCTGTTGCTGGCTGCAGGTCCTACAAGTTTATCAGAGAGCCCTGCGCATGCTACTGGGAATAGCCACCGGGTAGCAAACACTACTGGGCAACGTATCCGAGTGCAGCTAGCTACTACACTCATTAATACAAAGCATAGCTGCATAGATTAAACAAGAAAGGAAATGACAAAGAGCATTTCACAAAGTGAATATGAAGCCTAGAATAATGTTCTACAGACACGTATGCAGAGCAGCGCAAATTGAGCCGTGCTGCAATTATAAATACAAGAAGAGAGCTGCTTCCCGTATCAAACACCAAGCACAGAGAACAGATTACTGTGCTGCACACAATTATCCAAGCTGCCTGGGCGTGACATGCAAGTCTGCAGCTCCTGATGAAACAGATGTTTCATACCTTTCTGCTGTGAGATTTGTCACTGGTGCCCCTACTGAACTCACCAGTGCAACCTTTAACTGGCCCTCTCTACATACAAGGCAGCTGAAACACTGCTATAGGTTAATCCACCGAACCTTCGTTGGGAAGCCTGCTTCACTGCACAACTTAAGACCCAGTCTTTTTATTTAAAAGGTTGTTCCCTCATTTCAGTTTGCAGCAGCTAATGACTGGAATGAGTTTCAACACAAGTTCAAATCAGAATAGTTCTTATCTGAGGTTACAGTTCTTACCAGAGGCTGCTTTCAGCCGCATGGTCGACTCATTGCTGACTGACAGCTGTACCTGTGAAGTTGCTGCTGAGTTTTATGTTTGATGAAGTGTTTTTCACTCCTTACTGATTGTGTTTCATGTTGTTTGCTGTGGTGGTGCGAGCCTCTTGCCCACTCGTCATTGTGAATGAGAATTTGTTCTCGATCGATTGTTCTCTGGATAAATAGAGGTTCTGATTGACTGATTGATTGCTGTAAGGGTTCTACTGGGAATGAGGAATGTCGAGTGAATTAGGAGCAACGTAGTGCATGTGGATGTGTGAATTCACTTTTATTAACAATTCAAGTTGATAAGGCATGTCAGATGAAAGACCATGAACAAAACACCTACCAGAAACACCACTGCCATCACTAACCCAGCACTGCACTTTTGAGGCAGTCTGTGCTTAGGACCTGAAACAAGCATGTTTCTCATCTATGGGACAGACATTCCCCAGCTTTGTTTCAGAAAAAAAAAAACTGTCTCTTATTACATTTTATGAAAGGGGACACTTGTTAAAATGCTTGACTGCTAGACTAAGAAGTTTATTTAGATTTTCAAGTTATGAATGAAAGTGTGTATTGGACATGTATTTCTTATCAGCCACCATCACACGATGAAGGGGCCTATGTGACCGTGAAAGCTTGCATTTTATTGTTTTTAGTTCACTTTAGTCAATAGAAAAGCACTTATTCTGCATTGCAATCAGAATACTTAATGAGAAACACAGTTTATTACTTTATAAATACAGTATTGCCATAGATTAATAATGAAAGAACAAACCATACCATCGGTGACTTGTAGTATCTGTGCAGTATGTTAATGAAGTCTGTAATTGTTAACATTCCTAGAAAGAAAAAGATACAAATACAGACAGTTAGCATCAAACACTGCAAGCACATCTAAAGCCGAAGAACACAAAGCCACTTTGTGGACTGGCTCCCACTTTGTGGATTGGCTCGTCAGGAGACGAGGTTTCAGGCCACTGCACGCCACACCAGGGGAGACCTGGGGTTTGAAACAGCAGAGCGGCTTTGTGTTCCCTCAGCTCAAAGACCTGGTACATCAGAAGAGGCTAGTGTCAGTGCTGGAGGAATCCTGGTTCAGTAACTCTTGAATCCTGATTTGATTACAGATAAAAATACAGGGCGATTCATAAACACAACTCATGAAAACAGAGCCATTACAGAACATGTTTGCCCACCCTTTCCAGAACTCGTAAACCAACACAGACAGCAGGTAATGCAGGGAACGAGCGCAGAGTAAGATTGGCTTCGCTCGCGCTGCTTTTAATCGCTAATTAAATTAATTAATAATATTAATGAAAACCACATTCGTCTCTTAATTTCAGTTTTATTACATTTCGTATATGACTGTTTTCAATGGAATGGTTTATTGATCTTTTGTGTGTGTGTGTGTGTGTGTGTGTGTGTGTGTGTGTGTGTGTGTGTGTGTGTGTGTGTGTGTGCGCGTGACGCGCTTTGGGATCGTTGAGATGAAAGGCGCTATAGAAATGTGAATTGTACTGTACTGTACTGGATAGTATAAACAACATGGCACAATTTATTTAAGGGTTATATGGAAGGACAGGTTTATATGCAAGATTCTGCATTGTTGTTTTGTTCAAGCCTGCACTTGCTACACTACAAGTCAGTTCTCCTGAATAGGGGCTAAGCATGCCTGTACATGAGACAGTGCAGCACAGTGGAACTAACTACAATAAAGACCTTTAACCAAACAAACATCTTAAATAGGCTGCCTATGATTTACTTAAAACGAAAAAAAGTGCTTTTATATGCCTGCTTAGCAAGAACAGAAAACAGTCCCGAGTTTTGTTATTATTCCTTCATTTATTTTGTTATGGCAACTAATATTTACTGTTATTGTAAACATGTATTTGCGAGTCGGGTCCCTTTCAGAAAACAATTCCCTCTCTTCCGGACAGTATTGTGCTGGTGATAATTTCTAATACAGCTCTTCAGCAAGCTGCTTATTTCCACATGATCGTTCCTCTCTGCTCTCACACTCTTCCCAGGACCCTTCTGTCCTGCATTCCAGTTCACAGAGAGAGTATTTATATCTGTCTCCATGACACCATCCTGCATCCCCCCACTCTGACAGCCAGCCAAGCAGCAGGCAGTGAGTTACAGGCTCACCAAGGAAAGGCAATTCACAAGCAGCAAGCACTAGCCTCCAATTCTTCCTGTTTGCTTGTGTGCAATTTAAATGTTTATATACAGCTGATTTGCATTGGGATCTACACAAATATTTTTAAAACCACATATTTAATATTGCTAACCAAAGGTGTCCAGCACAGAGCAACTGGTCTTGATGAAGGGAGTAGGTGGTCAGGACCTTGAGTCTCGAGATGGTTAAAGTATTGTAAAACAGAGTTACTATATCCCCAACGTGCACAGATGATCCTCCAATATAGAAAGCAGACTGGGAAATGCATTAGCTTCTCAAAATCACTAGATTTAGGACAGGTCTGTCAATCATTAGTGCCTCCAATAGTGATGACAAGAAATGGAGATTCAGGGTCCCCATTCGCTCCACGTGCAAAACAACTGAGATTGACACTCCAAAGCATTTGAGCTATAACGAGGAGTCAATTATAAAAAAATTTAAAAAAATTAAAAAGAACCAAAAAATTCAAACTAGGAATGCAAGGATGGACTAGACAAAACAAGAAGGATGAGCCCATAATGTAAAATCCAGAAAATGTGAGGGTTCAAGAGAAAAAGAATAGATTTAGTTTGAGTTCCCACATTTTGTTCCCTTAAAACTTTCTAGAGCACTTAAGAATATAGGAACTGGACCTGACTGATCTCAAGACCTGTCTCAAGATGGGTCCTAAAGGATACCAATGATTCAGCATCAGCTACGTGGCTTGGAGACCCATTCCATAAACTCATCACTCTCTGTGTGAAAGGAGGAGGGTCTGCCCTAAGATTGACTCCACTTCATTTGATTTGCATCTGTGCTCTCTGGGTCTGGTTTCTGAGCAGAGTTTGAAGCATTGGCTAGCATGAACTTTATCAAGTCCTTTCAGGTATGTTCAGTCATGTACACTCCACTTAGGAATACTGCAGCTAGCATTCACTTCCAGCACTGATCACTGCCAGCCCCAACAAGCTGCACTGCACTTACCTACGAAGCTCTGCTTTTTAGCCTCCCACAGCGGAGCTGCGCGGACACCATTCGCCACCAAGGCAAAGAAAGCCTTCTTAACCTGAGGAGACAAAAGCACGAATCAGAGCTCTGATCACAAACAAAAACCCATCAAACTGACTGCAGAAAAACTGTTACAGTACAATGTGTACAGTGCCACTGCCCTGACTCTCACTTTACAAATAACAGCACAGCGGCAAGGCTGCAGTGCTCCCTGGGTAGAGCGAATACTGCAAGCATACTGTACAGTATATTCAAATCAAATAAACTACAGATTAATAAGACTATTTGATGTTATAAAGCATGAGGCTGATTGGTTTATAAAGCAATGACGCCTCAGTCTGCGATCCAGGATAAATCTCTCCCCTTATTATACTATTTGTTTCCAGGAATGATCATTCAGATGTATTTGCAGAGAAATTCAAGAGGACTGTGACAGTGGCATTACAATGTGCTTTGAGGCACTGATATGAAAAGTGCTTTAAAAACGCAATGGCTTGCTTGGTTTGGTTTCGAGGCATTTTGAAATTACAGCCCAACTGAACATGGACACTTTACCATCTCTCAGAGCACAATGCTGGCAAATGGTCTGCACTATAAACATCTCCCCCAGAAAGAAATGCAATAAAATAAAGTTTCTGAGTAAATACTTTATTCATTTTAAGAGCTGTTGAATAGATTTCCTGGCAATGCAAAGATAAACATCACATAGCCCCCACCCTGCCCAGTCCTGCACTGTGATGGTACTGTATAATTGGTCCTAAATAAAACAAACATTTACAATATTATGAAGAAGAAAAAAGGCAGTGGAACAGAACTTCTTGCCAGACTTGTGTTTTCATACCCCTTAGGCAGCCCTGCTTGGCTGGATCATTTTAACTTGTCAATGTCTCTCCCGGCTGAGCAGTGATCGGAATAACAAATGTCCCGGGAATACCGTTCAGCCCCCCCCCCTCCTTCTCTAACTGCAGCTGCCGTGCCACTGCTCCTGCTGAAAGAGGAACCGGTGACCTCAGCAGTGAACTCCCATAATCCAGCAAGTCAATCTGTCTGGGTCAGCACAGCCCCCAATACTGCAGCTCTCATTATCACCTGCTGCAGCCCCAATACTGCAGCTCTCATTATCACCTGCTGCATCCCCAATACTGCAGCTCTCATTATCACCTGCTGCATCCCCAATACTGCAGCTCTCATTATCACCTGCTGCAGCCCCAATACTGCAGCTCTCATTATCACCTGCTGCATCCCCAATACTGCAGCTCTCATTATCACCTGCTGCATCCCCAATACTGCAGCTCTCATTATCACCTGCTGCATCCCCAATACTGCAGCTCTCATTATCACCTGCTGCATCCCCAATACTGCAGCTCTCATTATCACCTGCTGCATCCCCAATACTGCATCTCTCATTATCACCTGCTGCAATACTGCATCTCTCATTATCACCTGCTGCATCCCCAATACTGCATCTCTCATTATCACCTGCTGCATCCCCAATACTGCAGCTCTCATTATCACCTGCTGCATCCCCAATACTGCAGCTCTCATTATCACCTGCTGCATCCCCAATACTGCAGCTCTCATTATCACCTGCTGCATCCCCAATACTGCAGCTCTCATTATCACCTGCTGCATCCCCAATACTGCAGCTCTCATTATCACCTGCTGCATCCCCAATACTGCAGCTCTCATTATCACCTGCTGCATCCCCAATACTGCAGCTCTCATTATCACCTGCTGCATCCCCAATACTGCAGCTCTCATTATCACCTGCTGCATCCCCAATACTGCAGCTCTCATTATCACCTGCTGCATCCCCAATACTGCAGCTCTCATTATCACCTGCTGCATCCCCAATACTGCAGCTCTCATTATCACCTGCTGCATCCCCAATACTGCATCTCTCATTATCACCTGCTGCATCAGCTCTCATTATCACCTGCTGCATCCCCAATACTGCAGCTCTCATTATCACCTGCTGCATCCCCAATACTGCAGCTCTCATTATCACCTGCTGCATCCCCAATACTGCAGCTCTCATTATCACCTGCTGCATCCCCAATACTGCAGCTCTCATTATCACCTGCTGCATCCCCAATACTGCAGCTCTCATTATCACCTGCTGCATCCCCAATACTGCATCTCTCATTATCACCTGCTGCATCCCCAATACTGCATCTCTCATTATCACCTGCTGCATCCCCAATACTGCAGCTCTCATTATCACCTGCTGCAGCCCCAATACTGCAGCTCTCATTATCACCTGCTGCATCCCCAATACTGCAGCTCTCATTATCACCTGCTGCATCCCCAATACTGCAGCTCTCATTATCACCTGCTGCATCCCCAATACTGCAGCTCTCATTATCACCTGCTGCAGCCCCAATACTGCAGCTCTCATTATCATACTGCATCTCACCACCTGCTGCATCCCCAATACTGCAGCTCTCATTATCACCTGCTGCATCCCCAATACTGCAGCTCTCATTATCACCTGCTGCATCCCCAATACTGCAGCTCTCATTATCACCTGCTGCATCCCCAATACTGCAGCTCTCATTATCACCTGCTGCATCCCCAATACTGCAGCTCTCATTATCACCTGCTGCACTCTCATTATCACCTGCTGCATCCCCAATATTGCAGCTCTCATTATCACCTGCATCCCCAATACTGCAGCTCTCATTATCACCTGCTGCAGCCCCAATACTGCAGCTCTCATTATCACCTGCTGCAGCCCCAATACTGCAGCTCTCATTATCACCTGCTGCAGCTCCAATACTGCAGCTCTCAGTGCCACAACAGGAGTCAAGCTCAGTCCTTTTACAAATACAAAGTGTATTTGTTGGTAGCAGCAGAAGAGGTTGATTTGCCATGTCATCCACTGTCTACTGCTGAGCCAGCAGTTACCAAACATTTTTTAAGCTATCTTTGGCTAGGGGCACATCGCTAATTTTAAACAAGCAAGAATGTTTCAGGAGACACGCCACCAACATGGCGAATCGAACTTTCACAAAATAAGACACAATAAAAGTGCATTGGATCTTTCTCATCTAAACAGATGTGTTTTATGGAACCATTTTATGTGTCACTACCATGCTATGATTAAATGTTTTACGAAACAAAAGATTATAGATTAGAATTATTTCATGATTTATATGTTCAAAGTTAGGCAAGGTCAGAATGTGTAGGCCTCAGATTTTTATAATTTCATAAACATTCTTAGAATTGTCATCACCGTGACAACTTACTTTGTTTCAGTAATGATGGAACTGTTACGGGAATGACACTTTTAGAAATGCTTGATACTAAATTACTGTTAAATATAAATGAATTCATCAGTGTCAGTACTCATCAGTATTTCATCTGCATTACTAGAAAATGGGTTACACTGTAGCGACCCGCGCACCGTTCTGTGTCTGCTGGACTTGCATGCTGTCCTGCTGTTTGTCTCGTCTGTCTTGTCTTGTGTATGTGTTGAATGTATTGTTTGGGTGCCACCACGCCACTCAGAATGGGGAGGAGCGAGGGATGGATTGAGGGCATATTCCCTTGTAAGATGGCCTTGTAATTGAAATATTTGCCTGTTAATATATCTTATAAATATTTTGATCTATTTAACAATGCCACAATATTTATTCAGTAAGTGGGTTATTCAAGGTGAAATGATCAACCCCACCAAATCCAACAGGATTGAAACGCACACAATAAAGTGGCCAGGCAGTGCATATCCTAATGCTTTACTGTATTTATACTGTTATTTAGAGTAAAGGCCTCTACACACCGGACGCGATGCGGCAAGTGAATGTGTCGTAAGACACACCGCTCATGACAACAACAAAAAGAAACCTTCTCCGTGTGGCAAGAGGACTTTGCCGCCCTTCCTCGAACATATTATTTAGTTTGCTTTGATTTTCGTGCTCCACAAATGTCATACACACCCACTGCTCTCTGCACTCCTAACTCGCCTCACCTCTGGGATGTAAATACCCCGACGCACGGGCAGTGCTCACTGTGACCCTCGTTATCATGATTGCAGCTCACTGTGTGTGCGTGCTGAGGAATTTGCATTGCTCTTAACTTTACATAGGCCACAGTGTAAAATAATTGCGTGGCCGCTCGGCAATCAAGATTTTGCAGCCAATGCACTACACCTATTCTTATATCAGCCCCATTGTGTTTTACGATTTCCAATAAAACCTATTTTGGAATCTGTGTAGTGTCACTATAAATGGTTTATTTCTTTACATATTTATTTTAAATCACGGTTTAAATTAAATTACTCTCACTGTAATGTCATTACTGTAACAAGCTGTCATTACAGTAACTGTACTGTCACTACTGTCACTGTACTGTCATTACTGTAACTGTACTGTCACTACTGTAACAAGCTGTCATTACCATCACTGTACTGTCATTACTGTCACTGTACTGTCACTACTGTAACAAGCTGTCACTACCGTCACTGTACTGTCATTACTGTAACTGTACTGTCACTACTGTAACTGTCATTACTGTCACTGTACTGTAACAACTGCTGTCATTACTGTAACTGTACTGTCACTACTGTAACAAGCTGTCATTACCGTCACTGTACTGTCATTACTGTCAACTGTACTGTCACTACTGTAACAAGCTGTCATTACCGTCACTGTACTGTCATTACTGTAACTGTACTGTCACTACTGTAACAAGCTGTCATTACCGTCACTGTACTGTCATTACTGTCACAAGCTGTCATTACTGTAACTGTACTGTCATTACTGTAACAAGCTGTCATTACTGTCACTGTACTGTCATTACTGTAACTGTACTGTCACTACTGTAACAAGCTGTCATTACCGTCACTGTACTGTCATTACTGTAACAAGCTGTCATTACTGTCACTGTACTGTCATTACTGTAACTGTACTGTCATTACTGTAACTGTACTGTCACTACTGTAACAAGCTGTCATTACTGTCACTGTACTGTCATTACCGTAACTGTACTGTCACTACTGTAACAAGCTGTCATTACCATCACTGTACTGTCACTACCGTCACAAGCTGTCATTACTGTCACTGTACTGTCATTACTGTCACTGTACTGTCATTACTGTAACTGTACTGTCACTACTGTAACAAGCTGTCATTACTGTCACTGTACTGTCATTACTGTAACAAGCTGTCATTACTGTCACTGTACTGTCATTACCGTAACTGTACTGTCACTACTGTAACAAGCTGTCATTACCATCACTGTACTGTCACTACCGTCACAAGCTGTCATTACTGTCACTGTACTGTCATTACTGTCACTGTACTGTCACTACTGTAACAAGCTGTCATTACTGTCACTGTACTGTCATTACTGTAACAAGCTGTCATTACTGTAACTGTACTGTCATTACCATCACTGTACTGTCACTACCGTCACTAGCTGTCATTACTGTCACTGTACTGTCACTACCGTCACAAGCTGTCATTACTGTCACTGTACTGTCATTACTGTAACTGTACTGTCATTACTGTAACTGTACTGTCATTACTGTCACTGTACTGTCATTACTGTAACTGTACTGTCATTACCGTCACTAATATCATTACCGTCACTGTACTGTCATTACTGTAACAATAGTTATTTTAGCGAATAAGACTGCAGCTGCATTGGCAGGAGTGAAAGTTATATTAGCAATGGATTATATTTTAAACAATAAGAGTTTGGTATACTTTTAATCATTGTGGACATATTTTTATATTAAAAATATCAGTACAAAACCTGACAAAAGTGCCCGAAGCTAAGTGTAACTTTAATTTTATTAGTCAAGAAATATGAAAATTAAAGTTTATATTTTGAAAAATGAAATAAATATTTTCACTGATGTGTAATGTTATAATGCCTAATCGATTTTATGTATATTTCTCTTTAAACAATGGTTTCTAGTTGTGTTACAGTGATGACAGATTTATGTGCTAAAACATTTTTGAATAAGAATATATAAAAAATACATTAAAATTTCCGCTCGGCTGAGTTATGTTGTTATATGCAGATAAGATTTATTTATTTATTTAATTTTGGTTGTTTCACTAAAAAAAATATCACATCAATTTCTCAATTTTTTGGAACCCTAATTTGTCCCCTTTCCGTAGAATGACCCATACACATGCTGCTCATTATTATGAAGAGAAGTGACTTGTGAAGAACCACATTTTGTATGATGGCTGGAAATCCATCTCAATATGAGCAAAGCCCTCTATAAATACAGTTTAAACAGAGTGCCGATCTGTGCACTGTGATGTAGAAGAGTGCACGGAACACTGATGCACAGTTTCTTTGCTGGGTCTCATTTTAGATCATAACTTTTTTCTAACTGGATTTCACATGGATTTTAAAACATCCTTCCATGATAACTTGGTTGTTTATGCACACATGAATAGGTTGTACTGAAATGTAAGAAGGTAGTGCTAATAAGATAAAATACTAGTCACCTTGGCAGATCTGTCCTGTATAGTTACCAGCAAAACAGCAGGAGGTGCTGGATACCGACTGGGCCATCTGCTTTTCACAGCCGTCAGGTTTCCTAATTCTGTTTTTATGCACAGGTTGTCAGCGTTTCCTTATACATGAGCTGCTACCTGGCAGCGCAAAGAACGTGAAAGTGAAGAAGAAAGTGACTAAGATTACACGGGTTGTCTTAAAACGTTTATCGAAACTGTCTGACTTGGCTAGTTTCGGTTTGTCTGCAAACCCTGCACAAAACTCACAACAGCAGATGTTCAGTGTGAAGAGAAGCATCTCTGCCCTGCTCACTAGCCTGGTGTGCTGATCTGCATTTCAAAAAGGATGAATCTGATAAAAAATCTCAGAGTTCTCTTACCAGCACCCAGCTGCCAGTGTATCTGCAGCATTCGTCTTTTCATACGGTTACCAGATTTATCGAGTGAAAAACTGGGGATGTTTTTTGTTAATTCACGGACACCTTTAAAATACCTACATATATATAAACAAACAACACTAATTGACAAATTAAACAGATGTATTTATTGCAGATCATTTTTAGACAAGTCATGATTCAAGTTGTTATAGAAAGACATCAAAACAGGGTTGATAGTGATAGTTCACATTTGAAGTTAGAGTGCTTATTTGTCACTTTGTAAGTTGAAAAGGTTTATTGTTACTCTTTGAAAAACTGTTAAGTCTAGAAACCCGTTCAAACGTTCGTCTGGATGAGAGGGGAACAGGTAACGGTGACATTTAACAGGGTTGGGTTCTATCTGCTCAAATCAACAGACACACATGCACAGACAACCAGACAAAGACATGTAGACAGACACAAAGACAAAAAGACAGACACAAAGACATGCACACAGAGAGACACAGAGATAGACACAGACACGCAAACACACACATAGTTTCTAGTTCAAAGTGTACATCATGAATCCGTGGATAAAAAATTATAAAGGGATAGCAGAGTTTCCTTTCATTTTCTTTCCCTGTAATACTGTAGTTCTGTTGCATTGGCTTCCCTTTATTTTCTTTGATGGCACTGAAGGAGTTGATAGCTTTCTGTCTGCAGCTCTATAAACACATCAATGGTGTTTTAATGAGGCAATCTTGTGCTGTCACTGAGCTGCGATGGATTATCTGTATACAGATCTGTGAGGAATGGGGATCAGTTACAGTACGTGCAAGCTGCACGATTACTTGAAACACTGGCACACAAAACACAAGCAGGACAAGGAGACGGGAGAGGTAGAACACAAGCAAGCAGAGGAGGCGGGGGGGAGAGAACACAAGCAAGCAGAGGAGGCAGGGAGAGAGAGGTAGAACACAAGCAAGCAGAGGAGGCAGGGGAGAGAGAGACACAAGCAAGCAGAGGAGGCAGGGAGAGAGAGGTAGAACACAAGCAAGCAGAGGAGGCAGGGAGAGAGAGGTAGAACACAAGCAAGCAGAGGAGACAGGGGGAGAGAGAACAGCAAGCAGAGGAGCAAGCAGAGAGAGCAAGCAGAGGAGGCAGGGAGAGAGAGGTAGAACACAAGCAAGCAGAGGAGACAGCAAGAGTGAGGTAGAACACAAGCAAGCAGAGGAGGCAGGGAGAGAGAGGTAGAACACAAGCAAGCAGAGGAGACAGCAAGAGTGAGGTAGAACACAAGCAAGCAGAGGAGGCAGGGAGAGAGAGGTAGAACACAAGCAAGCAGAGGAAGGCAGGGGGAAAGAAAACAAGCAAGCAGAGGAGACGTGGAGAGAGAACACAAGCAAGCAGAGGAGGCAGGGGGAGAGAGACAGAACACAAGCAAGCAGAGGAGGCAGGGGAGAGAGAACACAAGCAGGCAGAGGAGGCAGGGGGAGAGAGATAGAACACAAGCAAGCAGAGGAGGCAGGGGGAGAGAGATAGAACACAAGCAAGCAGGACAAAGAGGCAGGAGGAGAGAGATAGAACACAAGCAAGCAAAGGAAGCAGGAGGAGAGAGATAGAGGAGGAGAGAGGAAGTTAAGCGAACACAAGCAAGCAGAGAGAGAGAACACAAGCAAGGGGGAGAGAGATAGAACACAAGCAAGCAGGACGGAGGCAGGGGGAGAGAGATAGAACACAAGCAAGCAGGAAGAAGAGGCAGGGGGAGAGAGATAGAACACAAGCAAGCAGAGGAGGCAGGGGGAGAGAGATAGAACACAAGCAAGCAGAGGAGGCAGGGGGAGAGAGATAGAACACAAGCAAGCAGAGGAGGCAGGGGGAGAGAGATAGAACACAAGCAAGCAGGAGGCAGGGGGAGAGAGAGAGAGACAGAACACAAGCAAGCAGGACGAAGAGGCAGCAGGAGAGAGATAGAACACAAGCAAGCAAAGGAGGCAGGGGGAGAGAGATAGAACACAAGCAAGCAGGACAAAGAGGCAGGTGGAGAGAGATAGAACACAAGCAAGCAAGAGGAAGCAGGAGGAGAGATAGAATACAAGCAAGCAGAGGAGGCAGGGGGAGAAAGATAGAACACAAGTAAGCAGAGGAGGCGGGGAGAGAGATAGAACACAAGCAAGCAGAGGAGGCAGGGGGAGAGAGAGAGATAGAACACAAGCAAGCAGAGGAGGCAGGGGAAGAGAGGTAGAACACAAGCAAGCAGAGGAGGCAGGGGGAGAGAGATAGAACACAAGCAAGCAGAGGAGACAGGGGAGAGAGGTAGAACACAAGCAAGCAGAGGAGGCAGGGAGAGAGAGATAGAACACAAGCAAGCAGAGGAGGCAGGGAGAGAGAGATAGAACACAAGCAAGCAGAGGAGGCAGGGAGAGAGAGATAGAACACAAGCAAGCAGAGGAGGCAGGGGGAGAGAGATAGAACACAAGCAAGCAGGAGGAGGCAGGAGGAGAGAGAAGAACACAAGCAAGCAGAGGAAGAGGCAGGGGGAGAGAGATAGAACACAAGCAAGCAGAGGAGGCAGGGGGAGAGAGATAGAACACAAGCAAGCAGAGGAGGCAGGGGGAGAGAGATAGAACACAAGCAAGCAGAGGAGGCAGGGGGAGAGAGATAGAACACAAGCAAGCAGAGGAGGCAGGGGGAGAGAGACAGAACACAAGCAAGCAGAGGAGGCAGGCAGGTGAGAGAGAGAGAACACAAGCAAGCAGAGGAGGCAGGGGGAGAGAGATAGAACACAAGCAAGCAGAGGAGGCAGGGGGAGAGAGATAGAACACAAGCAAGCAAAGGAGGCGGGGGAGAGAGATAGAACACAAGCAAGCAGGACGAAGAGGCAGGGGGAGAGAGATAGAACACAAGCAAGCAGAGGAGGCAGGGGGAGAGAGATAGAACACAAGTAAGCAGAGGAGGCAGGGGAGAGAGATAGAACACAAGCAAGCAGAGGAGACAGGGGGAGAGCGAGAGAACACAAGCAAGCAGAGGAGGCAAGCAAGCAAGCAGAGGAGGCAGGGGAAGAGAGGTAGAACACAAGCAAGCAGAGGAGGCAGGGGGAGAGAGAGAGAACACAAGCAAGCAGAGGAGGCAGGGGAAGAGAGGTAGAACACAAGCAAGCAGAGGAGGCAGGGGGAGAGAGAAAGAACACAAGCAATGCTGAAAGGGTTAAGTATACAGTCTAAAAAAAACAATAAAAAAAGGAACGGCATGTCTGTATTGGGTTTTAAGTAGTGTAGGAAATTTACAATAAAATCATAAATGAACTACTTCCAGCAACTTTTCCATCCAGTAATTAAATAAATGACTATATTCATCATTATGTAATTACAAAAAATGTCTTAAGCATGAAATGAAAACTAAGTGAAATGCAAACAAGAAAATCTGCTCTGGAACAGTTTTCTTTGACAAATATGTCTGTAAAAATGGTATCTAACAACACTGCAAACGAATATCCTAAACAACCACATTCAAACAACAATATAGGGTAGTCCCTCTTCCCAGAACCATCCCTGCTCAATACAACCATATTTATTTGAACATAATGTGGCTCACTACTTCAAACAAGATCAGGGATCGGGAGAAAGCAGGAATGCAGAGGACAAGAAGGAAATGAAGAAGCCTGTTGAGCTCCTATCCGTCCAGCAGGACTTTGCTTTTAAAGCTGGTTTAAGGGGGGGCGCAGCAGATAACACAATGGACTAAAAGCTCTTCCTGGCTGTCAAAGCATTTCAGAGCTGGCTCAGATAAAAGCAGAGGCAATCCTAAAGGACTGAAAGTATGGGTATGAAATATCAGTTATCTCAACTGATATTTCTTTTAAAATCACCACTGTGGCCTCACTAGAGTGTAACTGGAAACATGTCTCCCTGCAACACTCTGCCCCTACTAGTAGTAGATAACGCCACATTAACTCCATATGTTGTTTTCTTAAGCAAGCAGAGGAGACAGTGCAGTCGTGTGAACAGCAAGCAGAGGAGGCAGGGGAAGAGAGTAGAACACAAGCAAGCAGAGGAGGCACAGTTATTAGAGCACCCCATTGGAAGCTGTAGCTCAGTAGAATGCAAGCAAGCAGAGGAGGCAGGGGGAGAGAGAAAGGCACTGAAACTGTTCAATCAGTTATGTGCACAGTTATTAGAGCACCCCAAGGCTTAAGTATACAGTCTAGTGTCTGTATTGTGTAGTGTACAAATTTACAATAAAATCATAAATGAACTACTTCCAGCAACTTTTCCATCCAGTAATTAAATAAATGTGCATATTCATCATTATGTAATTACCCCATTGTCTTAAGCTGTAGCTCACTAAGTGTGCACAAGTCTGCTCTGGAGCAGTTTTCTTTGACAAATTGTCTGTAGCTCTAAACACTGTGCAAACGAATATCCTAAACAACCACATTCAAACAACAATATAGGGTAGTCCCTCTTCCCAGAACCATCCCTGCTCAATACAACCATATTTATTTGAACATAATGTGGCACACTTAAACAAGATCAGGGATCGGGAGAGCAGGAATGCAGAGGACAAGAAGGATTGCTTCTGTAGCTCAGGTTGCTTTTAAAGCTGGTTTAAGTGTGCACAGTTATTAGAGCACCCCATTGCTTCTGTAGCTCAGTCGTGTGCACAGTTATTAGAGCACCCCATTGCTTCTGTAGCTCAGTCGTGTGCACATATTATTAGAGCACCCCATTGCTTCTGTAGTGTCAGTCGTGTGCACAGTTATTAGAGCACCCCATTGCTTCTGTAGCTCAGTCGTGTGCACAGTTATTAGAGCACCCCATTGCTTCTGTAGCTCAGTCGTGTGCACAGTTATTAGAGCACCCCATTGCTTCTGTAGCTCAGTCGTGTGCACAGTTATTAGAGCACCCCATTGCTTCTGTAGCTCAGTCGTGTGCACAGTTATTAGAGCAGTTATTAGAGCACCCCATTGCTTCTGTAGCTCAGTCGTGTGCACAGTTATTAGAGCACCCCATTGCTTCTGTAGTTCAGTCGTGTGCACAGTTATTAGAGCACCCCATTGCTTCTGTAGCTCAGTCGTGTGCACAGTTATTAGAGCACCCCATTGCTTCTGTAGCTCAGTCGTGTGCACAGTTATTAGAGCACCCCATTGCTTCTGTAGCTCAGTCGTGTGCACAGTTATTAGAGCACCCCATTGCTTCTGTAGCTCAGTCGTGTGCACAGTTATTAGAGCACCCCATTGCTTCTGTAGCTCAGTCGTGTGCACAGTTATTAGAGCACCCCATTGCTTCTGTAGCTCAGTCGTGTGCACAGTTATTAGAGCACCCCATTGCTTCTGTAGCTCAGTCGTGTGCACAGTTATTAGAGCACCCCATTGCTTCTGTAGCTCAGTCGTGTGCACAGTTATTAGAGCACCCCATTGCTTGTGTTGTTTTGATTTGTTGTGCATATAAAATCAAACCACCATAAGTGACATTCTTGGACAATTGTCAAAATAGGCAAATTATTTAAAATCACTGGCTTTACTAGGCCACACATGCAAGGAATTTTAAACAGTAATATAAAAGGAACACGTAGCCACAAATGGTCAAATGCATGACACTGTTCTTTTCTTTATTGCTTTCAAGCCATTTCTAAAGGATTAACTTTAACAACATCTGTATCTCAGACTGTAACAGGAATCTGAACCATCACCAATATAATAATAATGAATACAACAATGTGAAACACACTTACTTGCAATGTAGTGTCAAAGACAACAAGCTTGGAGCTGGTCGGCACGATGTCATAGCACTTGTGTGACTTCATAAACCTCATGTAAATATCACTTTCTGGTTCTTCAACAGCTGCAAGTCAAACACATGATAAAAGCAAATTATGTGAACGGCAACAGAAGTTAACACACTAATTAATGCAGGGTCATTCCCTTGAAGTGTCCTATCAGTCATACAGTCTAAACAGGGTCATTAATGCAAATACAAAAGTAAAGCTACACATCTGCATTCAAATGTTTTCTAATAATGGTATGTATTCAAATTTCAACTAGATTCTCAGAAACAGTATTCAACTGCAGTTTACACTTTGGAAGAGATGAAACTTTTTGAAGAGTTATAAAAGGTCAACAATTTTAGCATTACACCCTTTAAACTTTTACAGCTTTACATAACAATCACTGCACTGCAGCCGTACAAGGCTTAGAAGCTAAACAAACCATACAATACATGGCTGACTTCACTCATTAATGCAAGATCTGTGGGCAAAAGTAAACAAATGACAAACTATTTGGCTTTCCTCAGTTCAATGAACAAGCCTGTTTTGAATAGCATTCTGAACAAAGACCAGCGAAGTGCAGCCCTAATAAGAAACAGACCAGCTTGACGTATTGAAAGAAGTCTGTGTTTAAATTCCTGCACCTACTAGTGCTACAGTATATGAACACAGCGGTATCCTAGGAAAGGACAACCAAAAGAGAGCGTCCAAAAATCCAACAACATGCCTAACAAGGTTCAATCGAGGCTGCTTTTCAGATGCAAGGGATTTCAGTAAATATTTAGAGAAGATGAGAACACCTTAGACAGACTTGTACAGTCATGTTTCCACAGCCACTCACAGGAGACTGGTTTTACTGGTTATTAGCAAACAGTTCCAGTTAAAAAAAAAAGATGAACTACAAACACAGTGTGTGCAGTATTTTAGAGCTTTACATAACAATCACTGCACTGCAGCCGTACAAGGCTAAAGCTAAACAGATACAATACAATCACAATTAATGCAAGAAGCTGTGGGCAAAAGTAAACAAATGACAAACTATTTGGCTGTAACGATAGACTAATACCCTGATACCATCCGAAGTGCAGCCCTAATAAGAAACAGACCAGCTTGACGTATTGAAAGAAGTCTGTGTTTAAATTCCTGCACCTACTAGTGCTACAGTATATGAACACAGCGGTATCCTAGGAAAGGACAACCAAAAGAGAGCGTCCAAAAATCCAACAACATGCCTAACAAGGTTCAATCGAGGCTGCTTTTCAGATGCAAGGGATAGTAAATATTTAGAGAAGATGAGAACACCTTAGACAGACTTGTACAGTCATGTTTCCACAGCCACTCACAGGAGACTGGTTTTACTGGTTATTAGCAAACAGTTCCAGTTAAAAAAAAAAGATGAACTACAAACACAGTGTGTGCAGTATCCACACAGAAGGAAACAATAGAATCCCACAAGCAGGGCTGTAACGACAGACTAATACCCTAATACCATCCGAATCACAATCTACAAGAAGCGATAGAATCCCACAAGCAGGGCTGTAATGACAGACTAATACCCTAATACCATCCGAATCACAATCTACAAGAAGCGATAGAATCCCACAGGCAGGGCTGTAACGACAGACTAATACCCTGATACAATCCGAATCACAATCTACAAGAAGCGATAGAATCCCACAAGCAGGGCTGTAATGACAGACTAATACCCTGATACCATCCGAATCACAATCTACAAGAAGCGATAGAATCCCACAGGCAGGGCTGTAACGACAGACTAATACCCTGATACCATCCGAATCACAATCTACAAGAAGCGATAGAATCCCACAAGCAGGGCTGTAATGACAGACTAATACCCTAATACCATCCGAATCACAATCTACAAGAAGCGATAGAATCCCACAAGCAGGGCTGTAATGACAGACTAATACCCTGATACCATCCAAATCACAATCTACAAGAAGCGATAGGAGTGTGCTGATACATGTGATGGTGCTGATAGGCTACTGGTGTGATGCACAGTAAGAGCAAATGATCATGTAATGTTGGCCTGTCTTAAATGAGTTAGGGAGAGTATGTATTCATAAAACTATAAAACACTTCATTCTTCATTGGTGAGCTACAATTAGACATGCGTGCTCTGGGTCTTGCATCACAATACATGCGATACAGTCCCTACCTCTATTACAATACAGTAGATCATGTAAAGAAAGTACGAGGAATCGTTACACCCCTAGTAACTGTCAGCAGCATGTACCCCTGCCACATCTGTATACTAAAAATTAGAGCTACCAGTGTGATAAAGAAGATGATCACAATCCACAATCAACAGTACATACAGAAGACGACTTACCAGAGATACAAATGTATGTGTGGCACACAGACAGCTGGTTGATAGGACAGGCAGAACCCCCTATAGCTGATCATGGCAAATACTTATACTAAATAATGTTAATAATACCAAGTTGCATGACAACTTTATACGTGCTTCTCACTTAGAAAAGTCTATGTGTGACGTGCAGACGGATGGATGTGCAGATGGACAGCACGCTACAAAGTTATGCAAAATAAGTTTCAATGACAATCGGATAAGCAGCTTTTCTAGATATGCAGAGAAATCTATGAAGTGAGATACCCAGCACATATGACTGTCTCCACTACAAAGTATCCCATTCGCAAGGATGATGCCATCCCAGGTAGGGATAAGTAACTTCACAACTAACAATCCAGCAGGGATCACATCCACACAGTTTCTCTTCAAGCCATGGGTCCCTGGTGTCTGGCACAGTCCTGTGGAGGTTTTATTTGGAATCTTACAGCACCTGCTTGAGCTCCGTGTTCCGGATGCAAAGCGTTCCAATGCCTTTCATTGCTGGAACAGTTTACTGCTCCCTAACTGTCATGGACTGCTTAGACATTAACACAATTACAGGCCTGTTCCTGTCAGTGACAACAAGCGCTACACTCTAGAAAAAGAACGGTGCTAGCAAACAGCACAGATAACCTTGCTTACTGTATAATGACAACAGGACTGACCGCTTTCAGAACTGGCTAGAAGTAGGCCTTGAGACACTGTATAAATACACATGTTTATACGATGCATGAATGGAATTCAACTCAGTAAATACAGGTGGCCCTTTTTTTTTTTTTTTTTAATTCAGGTTGAACCCGTAGAAACAACAGCTGAGGCAAGAACACTTTGCTTTCCCTAAAGTGGGTTCCCCTCCCCTCCCTTCTCCACCCCATACCCTCCCATTGTCCTTCATTACTGCTCCTTTCTAAACTACCCCTATTCCACAGTAAGGAACACCTGCAGTATCAATGTACCCTACATGTTCCCTCTGTGCAGAAGAACAGAACACAAGCCAGTCTGTGCACGATTGTTCAGCATGCGTGTGGTACTTGACAAAGTGGAGTTAACGCACATGACTGTTTTCACCTCAATTTCAGGCTGTGAGTTATAGTCGGCAAGTCAAGGGACTGCTTTTCATACCATTGACGAAAAGTAGTAAGGACAGCTCGAATGTGCGAACTGGAACCAGTCTATGGTCGATACAACAAGTACCTTCATGCACGTCAGTGACGTGTGGCGATGTGGACTACACTGACTGGAACTGGACGTGATTGACCTGTCTTATCCATATCTTCAAAATAGCCAGTAGCACAACATGTAGTAAAACTGAAAAACACTTTGAAGGAATATTGAAACTAAAGACACTGAGAAAGACACAGTTAAAATGCATATCAAAGATTTCTTCTGGAATTACTGTAGATTTAGAAACTCAAGCTTTTCCAATTACAGAGACAAACATGCTTCTAAAGACAGTTTTCTTCTGGTTTACACTACAACACTGAATCATAATGAACTGGTTTTCTTGTGAGGAAGCAACCAAAAAAGGCAAACAGAACAGTTGCCTAGAACAAAGAAGAATTAGGGGGTAAGCTGACAAAGTTAAGCACAACACAGAAAGCAGCCACAACTGGAAATGAAGTGGAGATGGACTTAAGGCAGAGGGTAGGAGACACTTCACACAGAGTGAGTGCTCAAGATTTGACATGAGTTACCTAGTCATGACGTCAATGCAAAATTACTGGTATCCTTAAAGACCCAACTTGACAAAGTTTTGAGATCAATCAGCTACTAGAATCAGAGAAGCATAGACTGGCTGAACGGCCTCCTCTTATTCCTACATGTTTCTCAGTGTCACAGTACCCTATAGCGGAGGAAAACGGTCTGGGAATCGCACCTTTTCCTTTGGGTAGGGTAGCATGGGTTACTCACTTTATTTGACCTGACTGTCGTATGTACATAACAAAGAACTAGGGTTGTATTGTTTTCACGGTAAAAAATGGCTTATGTAAATCGCAACTATCATGTTATTATACAGCAAATGTTCCTAAATATTTAAACGCTTACCTGAAAAACAGAATATTTAATATATTTAATTTGTATATCCACCTTTTAAAGATTTTCTAGTTTCATCATCAGTGAATTATCAAACAACATAAACACATAAATACATGTAAAAATAAAACAGAGCTGCAACTCTGAGATGGAGGTCTTTCTATAATTCAGTTCCTGAACTTCAGAGGACACAGGGTGCAACCTCAGTAATACATTTTAATGGGCTGCTGCCTCTATCCCAGTATCTCAAATTCCATAATCTGTCAGACAATCCCAAGAGACAATGACTGTCTGTATCCCTCTGGTCTATTCTTAGCTTGGTATGAAAGGAAAATAAAAAAATACAAGAACTCGATGAAAACAATGTATTAATAATGAATACACTAAAACTAGGGGAAAAAGAGATCTAACTGTATTTCATAAAGTATAATTAGACATGCCTTGGGACTTGTGTGAAAGATTTGAACTAACTCGGGCTCGTTTGCCCCTTTAAAACACTGGACCCAACAAAGGATTGAAGTTTTCAAGCACTTTCGTGCCGTTTTTATTATTTACAGAAATGAAATAAAAAGTTAAGTCCCACGTGGAGTACTAAACTAAACTTTGGGTGAATTCTTCTAAACTATCACACTGGACGGCTCAGAGGAGTTACAGCATGCCGCTGTAAACTCACTGATAGAATTAGCTTTAGCAGGACCAACAGAAGGGGCTAGCATACTTGCTTCAGAAGAACAAAGCAAAGAGGTTGTTCCACTATTTCTAGCTGCTGCTATCTGCAACACTGCAAATAGAGATGACTCTATAGCACACAAATGCAAATGGGGAAGCTAGATCACCAGCTGCTGCTCTCTGTATGGGGTATACATGCACACAACAACTTTGTGTATTTCTGAAGCAATTAAATACTGGATGCAATAGTAAACATGGGCCAGCAATTTCAAGACAGAAACTAAATTTTCAGCTTACAGACAGTAAGAAAGTACAATTGCTCTCTGGTAAAAAATACCATAACAAAAATTAGAAAAAAAGATACAATTATGAAAATGCTGTGAGTTATATTTCGGGGGGCGGGTGCGTGTGTGTGTGTGCACAAAAAAAAGCATAATAAATCCTTATGAAGTAAGATAAGTTAATTCTATATAGGGGGTGCAAGCCTTTTGGCCACAGCTGTTGGAATATCCCTGCAAGGAGTTCTGAGCAGAGCGCATTCACCTCAGCAGTCTTGAGGGTTTAACAGCTCAGTGCAGAGGGCTGTTACTGGAAAGCATGTCTGAGTCACAGTGCTGGCAGAGACAACCCTGGAAGGTCAAGCTAATGATCTAGAGGCAGGGCTGGCTCTTAAGTGTTACAGTGGGGTCTAAATGGGCTGTGTTGCCAGTAACACTTCCTATTGTCTCCAGACACTGTGTTGTGTTGTTTTAAATGTTTTACAGCCCAGTAGCAATTCTATTTTAGACCAGCCCCTCGCTCCAGATCGGTCACAGAGAGAAAGCAGAGGATGTTCAATTCAGTCAACAGATCACTATTGCAAGAAGTCATTACTAATGTTGTAAAACATTCACCAGCAAACATGTTTTTTTAAACTGTGCATTCAGTGAGTAGTTTGCAGGCACAATATTGTATCCACGCTGTGGTATCTCCGGTGTTATTGTAATGCTCCTGTGAGGGGTAACTCGCTCCTTGCGCAGCACACCAAACAAGTGCAACGAAACAATCGAGGAAACCATCTGCTATGCGAATCTTTACAAAGACTCGCTACTACGTCTTGGGTCGGGTGTAAAACAGACTGCAAACCCCCCACAGTGAACACGATGACAGCGGTCATTGGTGCTCACATTAAGCGAGCAATGTATAATCCAGCAATCCAGCAGCAACCCGAATGGTAATATTACCTGCGTATCGATAGCAAGAAAATCACTCATGTGCATTGATTTGTATTGCGTTTCGCGTACAATACAAAGCATGTACAGTAATGCTATACTGTGTATTAATCTATAGTCACTGCCCCATTTCTGAAAATACCCCACAAAGGGGAGTTCATGTCATTTTAATTAATGTTTAAATAACGTAATGCAAGTGTATACTGTTCACGTAAACATGAATTAACATTATGTATAGAAATATTCATTGACTAACCTATATACAATTAAAGATGTTTGCATAACAAAAAATACATAAACAATGAACAACGAGTTACTCGGTTTCCATTTAAACGCGCATATATCGATAGACTGAGCTGACTATCTCTGAAACAGGAATAATACCACCTCCAAAAAGAAGCCTAATTCCTCCAATAACAGCAAGGTGCACCTGTAGTACCTACGAACGATACCGTTATTTGTATATGTGCAATAGTGCAAGAGAGTGCAATGCAATAGGGTCACAACCTGGCTACGTTTCATGCAGCGGTTTCTTCAGCTTAGACGTTACCAGCATGCGATTCTGCTGAACCCTGTCAAGTGATTTTTAAGTTCCTCTCCAGTACGTTTGTCACGGTAATCGCTTTACAGCTTCATTACAAACAACAACAACAACAACAACACTACCCGAAGTCTGATGCTCTTTTGTGTCTACCCCATCAGGGTTACAGCGCTGCAATGTGTTATGCACGTAATTATAAAGTGACGAGGCGCTTACCTTCATCCTCCAGCTCAAGTTTCTCCAGCATGCCTTCTGCTAACCCGTGAACCTGTGGAGACAAGTGCAGGGGACACAGTCAGCCTCTGCATCTCTCGCAGGCGCTGCACAGCTCTGTGATGTCGGAAGTAATCCAACGCGCAGGCCTCTTCATAGGTTGAAATAGCAAAAAGCGACAGCAGCACCATGGAGCTTGATTTATAATGCCTTACTCAGAGAGAGAGAGTAAAAAAAACAAAAACAAAACCCTACATCTCCTTCTCGTCTCGGAGACTGGCGAGTCAACTCACACAACTGTGACGTTTTTTTGCTTTGGAGCGCAAATAATAATGTTAATAATAATAACTGCTGCGTTTGTGTAAATAAAAAAACATGTGACTGCAAATTGATTTTCTATGTACTTGTTCTGTGACCACTTGTGAGTAGTGCGGTTCTGTCTGCCTTTTTAATGAAAGGTATAATACCCGCCCGACCCCCTCCAGCCGCACCTGGGTGCAAGTGGAACGCTCCAGCTCGCTGCAGTCCTATCGAACAATGCCCCTGCTTTATTCGTGCTACCCAATGCAGCGGAAGGCAATGCCAAAAACCACAACCGGGGTAGAAAAAGATCGTGCTTTGAATGTAAACTGCATTTGCAAGAACTCTTCGTATCTACAAAGCGTACATTGAAATATGTACAAGTACAGCCGCTGGCAGCCTAAAAGCAAGCCCCAGTTACTAACTACTTCATAGGAGTAAAATAAACACCACGGTTTTCTGTTTCTTCTTCTTCCCAAAGCCCTGGGGCTTGTCGATACAATTTAGGTGGTTTTGTTTTTTTCAGCGCAGACTGTTCAAACAGACTCAACCGCTTTGTAAGCTGCCTCCCAATTTCGAGTTTGACTTTCTGGTACGCGAGGAAGAATCATATTACATTTGAACGACATACGACTTTGCTCAGTCAGTTAATCTACCCCCACTATTACAAATCATAGTATTACTATAATAATAATAATAATAATAATAATAATAATAATACAGTATTCTGGATATAGTCAAGTAATATTGCAAAGGTAGAGTCCAAAATACAGTATTAGTAATGAAGTAGTAAAGATATATGTAGCTTAGCTAACCCCTTGTTTGCATTCTGGAGTACTTTATTAATTAAACAAAAGCACAGCCTTAAACAGAATTAATTAATTATCTATCTATCTATCTATCTATCTATCTATCTATCTATATATAGTCAATGGGTCGCAGACTCGCTGCTGTTATTGCATGCGAGGTATTTGCGACTAAATACTCACTTTTATACTTCTTATATTTGCTTTAAGTTGAATTGTCCCAATACTTATGCTCCCATAAAATAGGGGCATGGAACTCTGAAAGTGCTGTTATTATTAGTTGGTAAAACGTGTGTGTTGAAACAACCAGACATGAATGGTGACATTCTGTACTTTTGCCTCATATTCATCTTTTAATCATATTTTCATAATGCTTGAGTGTACAGAAAAAAAGTAATTTTGACTTCACTGTCCCAATACTTATGGGCCGGCACTGAGTATATATATATATATATATATATATATATATATATATATATATATATATATATATATATATATATTGCTGAAAAAGCCCACTTCCCAACGTTTTTACATGTATAAAAAAACATGTGATAATAAGTTTTGCAACCAAATAATACACACTTAACATTATCCAATGCATGAACTCACAAAACAAAACCAAAAAAAAATGATTCTTTCCTGTAAACAAATGAACTAGCCTCTGGAAGCCATTAGCTGCATGACTGCAGTTCGTTGCTATAAACAGCACGCCTTGCTGGTTTATTCCAGAGCTGAAGGAGGGAACATGTTTACACTGCCATAGGGATTTCTCCACATCAACCCTGGCTTGAGCACCCTGGATTAAATGTATCATTTTGTAGCAAAAGCATCAGAAAAGGTTGACTTTGTTAGTGATTCAGAGCAGAATCTCCTACATGGTTAAAAACCACCTCCAGTTCACTTGGAGACGCTTCCACCCTTGACTCGATGAGGTCTGTAGTTATCACTTGAGAGTACAATAGTGCATGCCATGTGCAATCACTGTCATCAATTAGAAGATTCTGTATGAGGCACTTCTAATACCTGATCCCTCATTGATGTACTGTAGTGCATGCCATGTGCAATCACTGTCATCAATTAGAAGATTCTGTATGAGGCACTTCTAATACCTGATCCCTCATTGATGTACTGTAGTGCATGCCATGTGCAATCACTGTCATCAATATGTGAATTACAGGATCCTGTATGAGGCACTTCTAATACCTGATCCCTCATTGATGTACTGTAGTGCATGCCATGTGCAATCACTGTCATCAATTAGAAGATTCTGTATGAGGCACTTCTAATACCTGATCCCTCATTGATGTACTGTAGTGCATGCCATGTGCAATCACTGTCATCAATATGTGAATTAGAGGATTCTGTATGAGGCACTTCTAATACCTGATCCCTCATTGATGTACTGTAGTGCATGCCATGTGCAATCACTGTCATCAATATGTGAATTACAGGATTCTGTATGAGGCACTTCTAATACCTGATCCCTCATTGATGTACTGTAGTGCATGCCATGTGCAATCACTGTCATCGATATGTGAATTAGAGGATTCTGTATGAGGCACTTCTAATACCTGATCCCTCATTGATGTACTGTAGTGCATGCCATGTGCAATCACTGTCATCGATATGTGAATTAGAGGATTCTGTATGAGGCACTTCTAATACCTGATCCCTCACTGATGTACTGTAGTGCATGCCCATGAAATATATACATCTGTGAACATAACAGAAATTATGCAATACGGACAATGGTAACCATGGTAACACGTGGTATCGAAGACGCCTCAAGATTTTTTTTTAATTTTGTTTAAGCGATGGTTTTCATTTTTTTTATATTAAAAAACACAGCAAAAAAAAAAAATCTTAAAAGACAACTTAAAGCCTGCTATAGAAGATTTACATGATCACGCAGAACAATATTAAGTTATATAAAGTTATATTGTAAATTCACATTGGTTTTGCATAAATACTCTTTGACAAGAACATTTTGTTTACATTTAAATTAATTATTGATCTTTTTTACAGAAATTTATGAATTATTGAACTACTGAACAAAAAATGAAAATGACCGAAAGCAGAATAAAAATATCAATGAACTATTTACACAGCAGTCTCACGGACAGTATCGCGTAATAGCAACATTTTCTGCAATTATTAAAACAAGCAAATCTACAAATGATTGCTGTTTTTCAGCTGGTGCAAATCTGTAACTTTCCCTCTATCGCTCTTCCATTTCAATATAAGCCAAAATGCTTTTCTTTTTTCCTCACAGAACCAGGAAAGTATTTGTATTCCGGTTGGCTAATGTTCCTAACGGCAGTATTCAGTTGCTTTTGCTTTATATTCTCAACATGTTTTTAATCAACATTTTAATTTTAAAGTCCTTCCAAGGAGTTCTTTGTTTGTTTACCACATTTTTTCAGTTTCGTTACACATTCTCACCACACACCCCTGGCTCTGGGTAACTACCGTGCCGTGCCAGTATCGGGTAAGAAAGGATGCTGGCACGGCATGGTGCTGACACGCCAGGGTACACTATGAGTTTTTACAAACATCATGGAAACAATGTGTCATGCTTTCATAACAGTGACAGAACCATGCCAGCACGGTGCTGCAGGTTCGTGGAAACGAGGTAACAGATAACAATTGCTGCGCCTGCTAGTTTAGTCTAGCGCGATACTTGTTGTGTTCCGTGTCTGTTTGTTTTGACCATCGTGCCTTTTGTTTTGTATAACTGTTTTGTTTCTTGTTTGGTACAAACCATAGTCTGGTGTGGACATTTATTCATTTCCTGGCCTGACGTCACACTGCAAAGCCAGCCTGTTCACATAAGCAGATTATATGTGGGGGTCCAAGGGCTGCTTATGCAAACAACATGGTGTATTCTTAGGTATTAGACACATAAATACGGCAGTGTTCATTTTGTACATGACCAGTCACATGTTAGCTGAGGCCTTTGTGGACCACTTTCTTTGAGCCAAAGTCAGACAGATTGATCTTTCAGTGGAAAACATGAAGGACTGGCTTCAGCTGAGTAACATTTTCACTGGCTCCTGTCAGGGATGGAAATAAGACTCTGTGACAGAAACACAATGACTCTTGGTAGTAAATCTTTCTCCAGACCTGTGAGGGCGCTAAGCAGCGAGAACAGAGTACCTTGGACAGGCTGGCCCGACAGTTCTTTCACAGGGTTCAAGGGAAATCAGCTAGATAGGGGGCGGAACTCCTGTGCATTAACTCACCGACCCGGAAGGGAAACGATGAGTCAGTCACAGATTGGAGGGACGACTGCACTCGTTTACCAAAGGGTCATGTGTGACGGCATAAAAGGGGACAGAGATGCAATCTGTTCCTTCACTTTGGTTTACGAGTTGAACCAGAAAGGACCCAGGGATTAAAAGTATCGCAAGTGTTTGTTTATTTTGTCTATAATTGTTCTTGTTTGTTATTGGTAGATGGCTAAGACGTTCCGGAGCTGTCGCCAAAGGCCAGGACAAAACCCGGAACAGCACTGCACTATTGTCACTTATAAACCTGTATCACCCACCACGAGTACTACTGCACACACCCAGGACTGGTGACCGTGTTAGTATATTGTGGGATGGATATTTGCGTTTATTATTTGGGACTGCAACCCTGTTGTTACTGACTCCGTGCACTACACATTGTTGTGTATTGCCAGGGATTACTATTTGGTCACCAGACCTGGATATAAAAGAATAAAACCTTTTCCATACTGGATTACAAACCTCTCTGTCTGCTAAATTACACACAGCATCACTCCTGCACCTGCACCCAATCAACCACTTTGCCACTAGTGCTTTGCGACCCTTTTGTATAAAAAACACTATATGAATGCAATAAATAAAGGACGCATTGCAGATCCGCAATCACCTCAGCAAACTTTATTGTAATATCTAGTATGCCGTTTTCTATACCAAGATTTCATTATTCACTCTTAGGTTAGTATTTGTATAATTAAAATAAAATCTACAGTAAGGTCCGCTGTCATATAATGTATGTATCCAGAGTTCAGACAGGCTTCAGCTGCATTGATCATTTCTTGGTATTAATATTACACTGGGTGCAAATAACGGCATAGCATTTCAGAAATACAACAAACATCCTGTAAGGCTACAAACGGTTAAAATAACCGAATAAATCTCCTTCATAACCACAAGTATAGAAAATATTTTCATAACTACAAATATTGAATTATCTTGGTAATCTGTAAGAAATGAACCCTGGTCCTGTACACTCTCTCTCTGCATCATCGGCATCACAGACATGGTCTGTTAAATTTTTGTTTCATGGTGAGTTATGTACTATTTCACTAATTAAAACCCTCCTTTTCCAAGTGCAAATTAATAATAATCTATGACAATTAGCACAGATTTCCTTTTAAATTCCCACACAAACAAAAGAAATAGTTGGAAGAAGCACTGCTCATTAAGATATTAACATTATTTTGTAAATCAACATAATTCTGGAAATCATATTAGCACAATTATTTACACCGAAATGGGCATAACGACTGCTTGAAAATGCCAAAATGTTGTTGATTAACACTGAAGTTATCAATTACGACCTTTTGAAAATCCTGCCCATGATATCATAATGAAACGCATGCTGACAGCAGCTGCAGAGTCTATGACACAATGTGTAAAACATGTACAGCTCTCTGTACAGGGTGCTTATCAAGTCTGAAAGTCATTGAGCGTTACATGTAAAGTGTGTAGTAAAGACCAAAATCCTTTGATACAACTGATTTGTACCTCTGATCGTTAACAAGAAATGTACTGTGCACCAAAACACCCAAAAAATGAATTTATCTATGGGATCTGCAAGACTTGACAATGTTAGCTGTATATTTTGCATTTCAGAAACAGTTTTCTCTCAGGAGACATCTGTGAAAATAAAAAAAGTCACACTGTTTAGAAAGCTAGCTTCTGCATTGATTAAAATAATCTGCAGGTGTGTGGCATTTTAATGAATTTATTTCAAACAAAGTAAAAGACACCCTTATGTGTGTACAGGAAAGTGTTGCATTGCAGACCCACACTTCAGGCATTGCCAGAGATCAGCATTTTTATGGCTTCTTAATGGACAGGGTGTATCAGTTCCATAAAAGCATGTCGAGTTTTCTTCACAATAGTTTCTGGTTTCCTGCAAATCAATTCTGTTGCACTTGAACCCTGGAAGCATCCTGTGAACGCTAACTGAAGATCTAATAAGCTCCACCACGGGACCTGCCATTAAATCACCCTTTCTAAAGCAAACAAGGGAATCCAATTCCCAGTGCAAATACCTGGGGCTAAAGCGAACACAACCGCTGCAGATGAAAAATCGAAAATTAGATTTCAAGGTTTGCAGCAGTGTGGGGATAAGAGAAAGGAAAACTATAACTATCACATGTGCATGTCGACACCACAAACCCATAAGAGACGACTCGACCTCTGCCTGTGCATTGAAACCTCAGCATTTCATTCTGTCCAACGACGAAAGCTGGCAAAGCAGATGGAAACATTATCAGCCTTCAGGGCTATTCGTGGGTAAACGTGTCAGAAAATGTTTATGCTAGTTGCAGAAAAGCACAGCCATTTATTTAAACATCTATTTGGTATTTACCAGCTCGTCTACGACAACTGTCATGTGCAAGATCAAACAGCTTTTAATAATATTTTAACCAGGCCTTCCCAACCACTGTGCTATATTACATGGCAGATATTTATACAGTGTGTGTTCTGTCAAACGACAGATCCATATTCATGTCTCATTTAGTACAATATGTGGCACCTCATTTAACCCTTCTAATGGCTTAGCATATTAAAACCAGGTTAACATTAGACCACAAGATGCTATCCAGACAGTGAGCGGGTAACGGCCCCTGACAGAATGTAATGGATTATTAACTATACTAACCAGGCGCCTCCCCTCTGAAGAGCTTAGCAAAGTGTAATACAGCAGAGTAAAAGCACAGGTAAGACACACTGGCCCCGATATTCGAAAGGTTTGCAAACCACGCAGAGGGCGTTGTGCCAAAATTGTGCCAAGTTGCCATATTCGAAACGTCCTTTGCGCGTCACAATCAATTCTGCGCTGTGCAGAAATAAAATGTATGGATTGCGCAATATGGGGGGAGTGGCCGACAATATGCGTGATCCTGGTATATTCGAAGGTATGCGCCAAGCACAAAACCAGGTTTGTAAAAGGACTGCGTTAACTCCGCGCACACTACCATTCCAGCACTGACTACAAACAGGCAACAATGGGAAACGTGGGTAGAGTGCAGCGTGTCCGTCGACACGTGGATGTGAATGATGCAAGGCACACCCAGCAACAGCAACCCCGACATAGGCGAAGAGATGCTGAAAGGGTGCAGCGGCATCGACACACACGAGGAGCTCAGCAATGAGCAAATCATATCCAGGTATCGTCTCGACTCATCTATGCCACATGCTGCACGATGACCTGGCCAGAACAAACATGCGCAGTCATGCCTTGTCTGAGCAATTGGTAGTGTCTGTCTGTA